>NC_056741.1:681414699-681637199 GCF_019279795.1 Protopterus annectens | reverse complement strand
TTCTACCTCAGTGATTCCTGGGCTTTTCTCCAGGACCTACATGAATATAGCATCTCTCAAGTGAACCAACTCCTGGCCATTCTGGACATTGAAGTCCTATACACCAGCATTCTACATGCAGAGGGCTTAGCCATGGCTCACAGTCTCCTATCCAAGCACACTGCAGCCAACAGGAAGAGATTTGACATCATGTGTTGACTCATTGAAGCATTCCTCACCAGTAATCGCTTCCTTTTCAGTGATAAGATCTACCATCAACAATGCGGCATAGCCATAGGGTTCAAATGGCCCCAGCCTACACCAATCTTATCGTCAACACCTGGGAACAAGAGTACCTCATCCACCTCCCGGTTTCCAGCAAACCAAGTTGTACTGGTGGTACATCAACAATATTTTTTTTTCATCTGGCAGGGTAGAAGAAAAGAACTGGACTCTTTCATATGGTCCATGTCAGAGAACATTAGTTTGCTAACCCTCACCACTTCCCAAATCGGCCTCCCGGTCCATTTCCTGGACATCAAATTTTGCTTGATCCTACCAAGCATTCCTTCAAGTCTGGCATTCACTGCAAGGACACGCTTTTCCAGCCAGCACCCTCTTTATAAAAGCCAATGTCATAAGAGATCAGTTCATCCACGTTTCCCACCTTGTCAGTGATGATGAGGATTTCCTCCAAGAAAGCACTTCTTTTTCCAATATGTTCCTGAACAGAAATTCCCCATGATCTCTCATGCAAAAAACCTTGGCAGAGATCCATGCTGCCAAAGTCAATAGTCAATAGATTCAAACCCATCCTGCGGTTTGGACTCAATCCCCCCACCCCCCACTTCCAAGCATTCTACAACACACAATAGCAATGGACATGGTCCTTAGCTTCCTCCTTCCTACCAGTAGGGCTATGTCCCATATTATGGACATCATCTTCAAAAATTGGAGTATTATTTCCAGCACCAGAGATCTCGCCCCTGTCCTCAATGATGCTTCTCTCTTCTGCTACAAAAAAAAATCCCTAGGAGCCAGAATGGAAGGCAAACACCAAGCCCAAACCCCTACCCTCTGCCCCAGGTATGTTTTTCTGTGGCAGATACGTTGCATGCAAGGACAGTCTTACAGGGCTCACCTTCCATTTCAACACTGCAGAGACAGTTGTGTTTAAATCTACCTTTGACTGCAACTCTACTTTTGTTCTGTACGCCAAGGTCTGTGCAAACTATTCCCACTTCTACATAGGGAAAACATCCAGGAACCTGTCAGACTGAATTAAGGAACATAATGGAGCAATCTGCAAATTAGACATTAAAATGCTCTTGCCTAGCACAGCAGCAGATACAGTGATTTTAAAGAATTCGAATTCCTAGTCCTAGAACATATCCAACACTTTGTAGGGGATATGAACATGTTCCTGGAAGTGAAAGAATTAAGATGGAAACTACTTTTAGGAGTGGGCACCAGCCCGGGTCTCAATGAAAACTTCAGTCAAAAGTGTACATTACAATGGTACACATAGCCACACACACACACACACACACACACACACACACACACACACACACACACACACACACACACACACACACACACTCCTTCATCGGTTCACCTACTTTGGCGGGTCCTTTCGACTTCCACTATTGGTTCAAATACATCCCACCACATTGACCAATAATTAGCCCATCTCTGATAAGCTCACCTTCAGTTCACCACCCTGTGATTGGCCCTTCACAGCCAAACTCTCTCACTATTGGCTACCTCTATGACTGGCCCATTCTTGCCAAGCTCTCATACCATTGGCCACGCTTTCTCCCCATTGGCTACCTCCACAATTGGCCCATTCCTGCCAGGATATCTCGAAGGCTGCTGTTGTGATTTATTGCACCTTATTTATAGTTAAGACTCACAGTTTTCTGTACCACTTATTTGTTTCTCATGAAGTTCTTCAATTAAAGAACAAAAGCACTAAAATCCACCTGGACTGTTCTTTGCTTCTTCCTAGCCCTCAAAGTTCTTTTTAATTTATATATATATATATATATATATATATATATATATATATATATATATATATATGTGTGTGTGTGTGTGTGTGTATATATATATATATATTATATATATATATATATATATATATATATATATATATATATATATACTTTGAAACATAAGAAAGAGAGAAGCAACCCTCCGCTGAAAATACCTCTCACCAAAAGCAAAGAACCAGGTAACGACAACAGTGAAAGGTAAAACCACGATGTAGTCCGTCTTCTAAATAACAATGTTCCAAGGAATAGGCACAATATAAATTCAAAATCAATTTATTGCAGGTAGAGATGAGCGCTTTCGCGTAGTACTGGCTACGCTTCTTCAGATAAATTTACACTAACAATCTTACATTTAAATACACATTTTTGGCAGGATCATCATTCAATTAAGCTTCAATTAAGAGCAATTAAAACATTAAATACACTAATTGCACTTTTGATCAGTCAGTTACATAGGTAGAAAGACAAAAGCAGTTGCTAGTCAGCTCTAATAAAAACTGAAAAACTGTTATCACAATTAAAACACAATCATATGTTATCCTGCTATGTATATTCTAGACACCTTAGTGGTATAGCAACCTAAAGTCCCTGTATCAAATCATTCTAAAAGGCTATCATAAGTAGTAAACACATAAAGCATACAATCCTGGAACTAATACGATCATTGTACTTAAGCGGTCGTATACGCATGTGCTGCGAGCAAAATTGTATATTCTTATATAAGAAGTTTCCCGAGATGTAAAACAGAAACTTATACTCAAAGCCTAAATACAGAGTACAGTTTCAAGAATGTGCTTACGTACAAATAGCTGAACCTTATTAGTATACATAACTAGAATCTAAACCTATCTGTGACCTAACTAACGAAATCAATCGTTCTAATAATAACGGCAAATAATGTTTATAAATAAAAACTGAATATCACTAATAAATACATATTCTTTGATTTATTGAATAATAGAACTAAAATTCTAACCTTAAAAATAACTATTATTCTTATGACTATTAGGATACAATATACAAGTAAGTCTATAACCTATATATATATATATATATATATGACAAACAATCAATAGGTATACTCTAATATGTCAAAAAGCCTACCTATACAAACAAAAAAGTTTTAAGGGGTTATAGTTTGCATCTATATCCTATATACAAAGACATACTAATACATAAAAACAAGAACAATAATATAATACTATTACTCATGGCATTAGGAAAAATATAAAAACATAACAGTCCATAAAAAACATATGTATAAATGATTATATCTAAAAGTATGAGATTTTATATAAAATACTTATACAATCACAACATATATCAAAACTGCCTAACCTCTATTAAAAACTGCCTAATCCTAGTAACACCTCACAAAAGTCATGTAAATATACACAACATAAATACGCATCCAGGGACCCAATTGTTCCTAGCTGATAAATACATATTTATGTAACATGTAATAGTCATTACAATAATAAAATATCTAATGAAATACCTTAGACCAAGAAGAAATTCTAATAAATAGATAGCAGAATGGAAATGTATATTATTTCCTCCCTGCTAACACTGGTTTAATAGAAATGTAGTTATTTATGCCCGGGGGTAGGTGAGCTGCTAACTTCAATATCCAGTGCAGCTCAACCTTAGCTAGGGCATTGTCATTATCACCCCCTCTCTTATTGGTTGGCAGTACTTGCAACACTCTGAAGGTAAAGTAATGTGTAGGACAATCTTTTATGTGTTTGGCCAATGCGTTGGTCTCATCTTGTTTACGAATATCATAAAGATGGTCATAAACACGATCACGTAACCTCCTCTTTGTCAGTCCTACATAGAAGGCTGTAAACAAGGCACATGTGGCCAAATAAATCACATTCTTAGTGTTGCAATCAGCATAAAAATTGGGCTGAAAGGTATAATCCAAATAAGGATGTTGATAGGATTGTATCTTTGAGAGATTACTACATCTCTTACACTGATAACAGGGATAAGTTCCTTTAGTTAGAATCTCTCCTAAAATCAAATTTTTACTACCTTTAATGTTAGTAACATGTTGATCATTACATAACATAAACTTAAGGTTATCACTATTCCTATAACAAAATCTAGGCTTAACACCAACATAATCCCTAATCTGTTTGTGCATGATGAGAACATTCCAATTCTTGGTAACAATCTGTCTTATATTTTCAACGTCACTCGTATATTTAATGGTGTAATTAACCATATTATCATTGACCTTTAATTTATAAAACTTTTTGTATTTATACTGACCAATCATTCCAGAACTTTGTCGATATATTGGTTGGAGATCTCCTAAGATCTCTTGCCTTATATTCCTAACCATATATAAATCATACCCTCTGTTTTTAAACAAAAGCTCCATTAAATCCGCCTCTCTCTTCAAATCATTCTTATCAGCACACAATCTAGATATTCTAACAAACTGGCTTCTTACTATGCCTTGGAATGTGTGCCTGGGATGCATATTGTCATATGCCAGTATAGCATTCTTCCATACAGATTTCCTATAAAGTGTTGGTATAATGGTGCCTTCACTTGTTAATTTAAGTGTAACGTCTAAAAAGTGAATCTCTTTCGAGAAATGTTCTTTAGTAAATCTCAAAAAATCTGTGGTTGTTTCCAGATATCTCAAGAATGTATCAAAACTTTCAATAGTACCTTCCCATAAGATAAATATATCATCCACAAACCGTTTATAGTATCGTATAAACTTAAATGACTCATGATTAAATAGAAATAGTTGTTCCCACCAAAAAACAACTAAATTGGCGTAGGTATTCACACAGGGGGTGCCCATGGCTACCCCCCATGTTTGTAGGTAATACCTATCGCCAAACATAAAAACGTTGTTGTTCAATATAACTTCCAATTACTGGCAAACCAATATAATCCTAGCATTAGAGAAAGTTGTTTCTTTAGTCAAGAGTTCTCTAATATATTGTATGCCAATATCATTTGGAATCGATGTGAACAACTTCTCTACATCCATTGTAATAAGAAGGTACTGGGTAGTTTTCAAATCAAGACGTATACTATCTAGACTTTCTAATAATTGGTACGTATCTTTCAAAATGGTGGGACAACCATTAACTACTGGTCGTAAGATCTTCTCTAAGAAGGTGGATATATGTGAAGTTATCCAACTTTCACCTGATACTATCGGTCTCATTGGTATAGGCCAAACTTCTTTGTGGATTTTAGGTAACCCTTTCAAAACCGGTACAACTGGATGAAATTTGAAGAAATAGTCATGTAATTCCACACTGATCTGTCGACACAACAGAAGGTCATATAAGGTGTCCTTCACTGTTTGTACAATTGTTAAGACCTCCTTACAAGTTAAACTCTTATAAGTTGTTTCATCTGACAATAAGTTATTCATACACATCACATATTCTGAGGTGTCTAGAACATACCCCCCCTTTATCAGCAGGTTTCACTACAATCATGTTATTAGTTTTTAAATTGATTAGGGCTTTACTCTCACGACTAGTTAAGTTATAGTATCTCCCTTTCTTGTCATTAGTAACAGAGAACAAAGTATATAAATCTTTTTCACATAAATTAAGGAAGTACTCCACCATAGGAGGCATTGGTGGCATAAAAGTACTCATTTCTAAATGGTAACAAAGGCTGAGTCATAATTGTACCTTTATCACCATCAGAAAAATGTAGTTTCAAACATAACTGTCGACAAAAAAGTCTTAAGTCAACCAAAGACTCTACCAGCATCGATGGAATAGCTGGAATAAAGTTTAGTCCCCTGTTCAGAAGACTGATGGTCGAAGCATCCAATAAAAGACTAGAATGATTAAAGACCAGAGAAGTCAATACCTCGTTTTCCTGTTTGGTACAGTCTTCTCTTCTGAGTACTTGCGCTTCCTCGGGCCTCTGCTGTTGGAACGCCCTCATTGATGTTGTATAAATTTCTTCTGGTAGGGTAAAAAAAGTGTTGAAGCATTGCTAGATACTATAGTATTCTTAGGTATAGCTCCTAATGCACGATTACCTTGTAGTGCTTCCTGATTAGGAGGGGGTGTGTCTGTATTGGAACATTCAATAGGATCCAAACTGCTGACTCTCGTCAGCGATATGTCAGTCTGATTAGAGAGATTATGAATAGTAGGAAGCAATGGAAAACCAGATGCTGTACTCGCTGCTTCATTCAAAACAGTTGGCGCTTGTTGTTTAGATGGTTGAAATGGGGCTGTAGAGTGAGTATTCTGGGATCTCGGCCAAACAAACACATGGCCATTTTGAAAGTCATTAAAGTCCCTTCTTAATTTACGTTGCTTTGTTTTACCAAGTCTGTCGCTAAAGGATTTAACTTGTGTAAACACATGACACAGTTTCTCTTTACAGTATTCTGAACTGAAGCGTTCAGTTAGTTCTTTATACAAAGCATCTGTTTTGCTGCGTAAATCAGTCTCTAAGGGTTGAAAATACTTCAGCAACAGTCTCACATAATCAAATCCAAGCTGTATGTTAAGGTCTTGCCACTGTTTAAGTAAAGATGGATGTGAGTCCCCGTACGTAGGCATGCAGAATACCCGCATGCCTCTGGGGACTACTTTATGAAACAGGCAAGCATCTAAATGCAGTCTCTGTCAAAGATATCTCTGTATCTGATACAGGTTATCTTCTAAAAGTTTCAATAATTCATGAAATTCAATCAAATTCTCACCAGTTTCTTGTGGGTGGGCTGAGCTCACAACTTCATGGAAATCCAAAGACAATAAAGGGTTTGATTCCTGAAGAAACAATCCCATCCATAAACGGGTAGTGTCCCTCGGCTCCGGATTAGGAATAAAGGCAGTGTTGTTACTTTCCATCGTGTGCGTTGAGTTGCAGACAAAAACCAGGAACTAAGAAAGAGAGAAGCAACCCTCCGCTGAAAATACCTCTCACCAAAAGCAAAGAACCAGGTAACAACAACAGTGAAAGGTAAAACCACGATGTAGTCCGCCTTCTAAATAACAATGTTCCAAGGAATAGGCACAATATAAATTCAAAATCAATTTATTGCAGGTAGAGATGAGCGCTTTCGCGTAGTACTGGCTACGCTTCTTCAGATAAATTTACACTAACAATCTTACATTTAAATACACATTTTTGGCGGGATCATCATTCAATTAAGCTTCAATTAAGAGCAATTAAAACATTAAATACACTAATTGCGCTTTTGATCAGTCAGTTACATAGGTAGAAAGACAAAAGCAGTTGCTAGTTAGCTCTAATAAAAACTGAAAAACTGTTATCACAATTCAAACACAATCATATGTTATCCTGCTATGTATATTCTAGACACCTTAGTGGTATAGCAACCTAAAGTCCCTGTATCAAATCATTCTAAAAGGCTATCATAAGTAGTAAACACATAAAGCATACAATCCTGGAACTAATACGATCATTGTACTTAAGCGGTCGTATACGCATGTGCTGCGAGCAAAATTGTATATTCTTATATAAGAAGTTTCCCGAGATGTAAAACAGAAACTTATACTCAAAGCCTAAATACAGAGTACAGTTTCAAGAATGTGCTTATGTACAAATAGCTGAACCTTATTAGTATACATAACTAGAATCTAAACCTATCTGTGACCTAACTAACGAAATCTATCGTTCTAATAATAACGTTCTAAGAATATACAATTTTGCTCGCAGCACATGCGTATACGACCGCTTAAGTACAATGATCGTATTAGTTCCAGGATTGTATGCTTTATGTGTTTACTACTTATGATAGCCTTTTAGAATGATTTGATACAGGGACTTTAGGTTGCTATACCACTAAGGTGTCTAGAATATACATAGCAGGATAACATATGATTGTGTTTGAATTGTGATAACAGTTTTTCAGTTTTTATTAGAGCTGACTAGCAACTGCTTTTGTCTTTCTACCTATGTAACTGACTGATCAAAAGCGCAATTAGTGTATTTAATGTTTTAATTGCTCTTAATTGAAGCTTAATTGAATGATGATCCCGCCAAAAATGTGTATTTAAATGTAAGATTGTTAGTGTAAATTTATCTGAAGAAGCGTAGCCAGTACTACGCGAAAGCGCTCATCTCTACCTGCAATAAATTGATTTTGAATTTATATTGTGCCTATTCCTTGGAACACTGTTATTTAGAAGACGGACTACATCGTGGTTTTACCTTTCACTGTTGTTGTTACCTGTTATCTACTTTGAAACATCTAAAACCCATAACATAGCATTTCATAACATCTAACACTACAAATCACAAGAAAATAACATTTCCTCCACATATAATGACACCAAACTACCAAACAAACTTTTTACTACATTTCTGCTGGGGGGGCAAGCCCCCCTGCACCCCCCATGATGGGGCTCCACCCACCACACCCCCCGTAAATTAAATATACTACATCCAAGATTGCACTACAGTGGGAAAAAGTTAATTTCCTATCCCCACTGTATCAAGCCCCCTGCAAAAACATAGTAAAAAGTGTGTTTGGTAGTTTGGTATCATTATATGTCATTATATATGGATGGGATGTTATTTTTCCCAAAAGATTAACAATGTTTTGTATCCAAATAGGACACTGAGGATCAGGCATTTATAAATTACCTCTATCCATAAGGGACATGGGTTCCAGGCCCGGTGTAAATTTCTTATTATACATCCACTGGTCTAGGTTGTGCTTACACCAAGTAATAGACGAACTTGGCTTCACACAGATGGGAAGCCTGTTCTATAGAAGGGGGCAGTCTTTGGAACACACATCTGTCTCTCCAACATGTTCTGTTTAAGTCACAAAATTCCCAACAGTGGCCTAGGTGACTCAAGTTTAAGCAATTTATGTGCCTGATGGGGTTGGCAAGAGGGATGAGAATGCCTGTCCTGGAGAGGAGGGACATTGTTAAGTGTCTCTCTAGGGGAGGATAGAACTCACTGAAAAGATTCCAAGCTGGGGTGTGCAGGAAGACAGCAGTAGGCAAGGCCACTTGATGCACCTACGGCAGGCCACACACTCAGGCTATTTAACATTGCCTGCCAAGCCTAACACTGATGTTAGCATTTAAGAGAGGGGCTTAAACTAGGGGAAAAATTACCCTCTAGGATGATGGCATCACTCTCAGATCCTACCTCCCTTCTGGGTGAGTGTAAAATCCAAGATACCCCCCCGTAAACTGAGACCCTGGATATGAAGCAATAAATAAGTCAACAGGAGGGTGGCTTGACAGCTAGTGGGTGCCAACTGAAAAACAAAGAGAAAATAATGTATATGAAGCTGAAGCCTGGTGGGGGTGAGGCAGCAGTGTGAGACCTATGAGTACAAATATGAAAATCCTAGCTACACCCCTGAATAGGGATAGAAGCTGATCCCATCACTGTGCCTCATATATGTGAATAGTCATGAAATTTAAAATAAAATGTAGTCTTGGTTAATACAAATTCAACTAATTCAAATTGAAATTCCTTAAATTCACAGTGTAAATGTCAACATAATTCAACCAAAATCTCACAGCACATGAGGTATAGATGTATACAGTGACATAACATCCATCCTGTGAAGATTCCACTCCTAACAGTTGCTGCATGCAACGTATCTGCCACAGAAAGAACATGCCTGGGGCAGAGGATAAGGGTGGGGGTTGGTGCTTGCCTTCCCTTCTAGATCCAAGGGTTTTTGTTTTTTTGTAGCAGAAGAGAGAATTATCACCGAGGACAGGGGCATGTCAGATTCAGTGCTGTTATTCAGACTAGATTATACATGGAGCAAAAGTGGTTTTAAGCATATTCTAAGAAACTCAGACAGGGGCTCAGTAATGGAATGTTTTCCAGAAATCACAGACCATCCTGGAGGCAATTCAACACATTTATGTATCTTAGGCATAGGATCATCCAAAAACAATTCTTGCATCAAGTCATAAGAAATGATTTCATGTTAAAAACAATATTTTAAGAATTCCTGAATTTGTTGCTTGAAATAGTCAGGCCATTGAATAATTTCACATAAAATCTATAATCATTAAACTGTTTAAGGGCTTCCCCTTTACATAAACGCATTCCCATATAGCTACCCCACCCTCTTTGTCTGCTTATATATATCCATCTCTTTGTGTGATTATTTTGTCTATGATACTTGGTAAATATGTCTTTAGTAAAATATAAGTCTTTAATCACTGCTAGCTCAAATATTCTCACCAAAGGGTGGTATGGAAGGTTAATGGCTGACTTACAAAATTTAAAATTCACTTTATCAAAAGATTCTACTTCAGCTGTATATGTATCACAAACCATAGCATAAAACCAATATGTCAGGTTTAAATTTCTGCAAAACACTATTTGAGTGGTGATTGTTGGCCCAGGGCTCAGTCTAGTGTGCTACAATATGTTAGAGTGTTTGAAATCAGTTTAATTCCATTGCTATTTCTTGCCTGCATTAGCTTGTGTTTGCATTGTGTACACCATCTGCATAACCGCATATTACTACACAGTGGAGGATACCATTGTCGGGTATAGAGACAAATTCTTACATAGATAATTTTCTCTTAGTCAGCTGCTTGTGTTTAATGAGAGGCTTCTTGCTGTTGTGCTTTACTGCCTGATTAGAAACTCAGCTGAGTCTCTGAGGTTCCTCCACAAGTCTTACCCATAAAGCCCCTCGCAGTTTAGAACTTTTTCTTGGTCCTTAGCCATACTTGGTCTGTCTAGTCCCCTCCCTGTTACTGACTGCAGTTCTTCTAGCATCATGAATAGACAATTTCCACCATTTCTCCAAACAGTCTGATCGACATGGGCATCCTGAGGCAATGTAACAATATACTGTTGTACATTGACAACCCATCTCTCCTAATTCACACAAATTCAATATGTGAGAGATGCAGCTATATTAAGAATCTAGAATCTAGGCTGTCTTTCTCACAAATCAGTATGTCAGATTCTAAACAAGTTGCTATCTCACTCACTTTTTCACCTCCTGCACCATCCATTCATACAGCACCTAACCTACATATGCAGGGGTTCTCACTAGAAACCTTCCTAAAGATCAGAGACCTCCCAAACATAAATACACTTCACTTAATACATTCCCAGCAAATCACAGTGCACAAACAAAGGCAAACACCAGTGTCTCACCAAACAGGTCCTTAAGGCAAAACACAAAATGAAATGTTTTAGTTATAGGTGCCTCCATTGTGAGACACCCAGATGTCCCAATCACCAGGCTGGATAAGGAAAAGGTGACAGTCAGCTGTCTGTCAGGTGCCAGGATACGCCACATCACACATGCACTCGAGTCTCTCAACAACAGCGTAGTCCATGTTGGTGTGAATGACTTAAGAAGTACCTCACTCGACTATATGAAGAGAGACATGACTGAGCTCTCTGATTATGTGTCCCTGGTGGGTATGTCCCTAGCCTTAAGCTGTATTTCACCTTCACCTAGGATGATGCCTCAATATAGAAAAAAAAAATGATTGACTTCAACAATTGGCATAGTTTCTGGTGTCATTCTAAAGAGATCCAGTACTTGTCAGCCTGGGATGATATGGGTGATATACCACAATGCTTTGTCAGAGATGGCCTCCACATGTCATCTCTGAGCTTTCAGCTACTGGATAAGTCTCTTGTCTCCCCTATAGTGCCTTTTCTAGGCAATGTCACAAAAACAAAATTCCCACTGTAAAAATATCCTGAAAAAACAACCTTAAGGTTATGCTACTAAATGCTAGGAGTCTAAATCTGAAACTGCACTCACTGGAAGCACTTTTCATCTTGGAAGATGCAGACAGAGACTGGGCTCAAGGCCATGGAGAGCACCACGGCCATACTGGGATATAATGTCTTCCACACGTTTAGACTGCAAAATGAATGTGTGACAAGCAAAGGAGGAGGAGTATCAAATATAAATGCACCTCCACACTGGTTAAACAGAATGATCCCCTAGAGTTACACCATGTGCAAATAACTATACGAAAGACCCTTCTCCAAGTTATTGTTAGCTATAGATCCCCATCCATAAACCATGATATCGACACTGCCTACTTAGATCTACTTGAGTTGCTCAAAATACAACCACACACCCTAGTTATGGATGACCTTTACTACACCTCCATATATTAGGTAAATTATACATGTACAAACACACTCACCCAAAGGTTCTAGGACTTTGTTAATGTAAATGCCTTAGAACAGATAGTTGGCACCCCCACAAGGGGCCCAAACATTCGATACTTGGTACTCACTAACATGGTAGAGTGGTGCACCACCACAAGTGTGTAGCCCTCCTTGCTGACGTCTGATCATAAATCAGTCTTTTTTAAAGTAAGATTAGCATTAGACCTCACCTCAAGAGAAATTAGGCTAAAAAGCTTCTACAAAGCCAATTATAGCCTCTTGTGAGATGGCATTAATAGCTTCAAAGCTCCTGTCCTCACTTACGGCAAGGACATATATACTGGGATATACACCAATGCATTGTGTAAACATCTATACAATTGTAGTGACTTAGCCATTCTTGATAGGAATAAAGTAAGACACTCAAGAAAAAACAAGCCTGCCTGGTGGACATCTGTCATAAACAGGTTATATAATAAGAGGAGCAATTGCTGTCTGAGAGCAAGAAGGAGCAATCTCAGAATTGGAAGCACATTTTTTTCACCTCAAACAAGCAAATATGACATCTTGTAACATCCTCTAAAGCCAACTACAAGTCTAGATTAGCATCCCTAGCTAAGGATAACCATAAGGCATTATTTAGCTACATCTAAAACCTTAAATGAAAAGCCCAGATTTGCACTGAACTGGTAGTGAATGGTACCACATATACTGAACCAGTGGAAATAGCCAACCTGCTATAAGACAGGTTCAGTGAAAACTTCTTCCCTCTGTCCCCACCACATATACCCAAAAACATTCCTACCACCTATTCTCCACCTAGTATCTCTAAAGAGCAGGTCTTATCCGCTCTCTCCAATGCCAAAAACACAGCCTCTATGGGATCTGATAACATCCCAGGCTGCATTCTCAATGGTTTAAAACATGACTTAGCCACACCATTGGGTACTGTTTTCAACCATATCTTAAGCACTAGTTTTGTCCCTGCTAAATGGAAAATGTCTACCGTCATCCCCTTGCACAAGAGGGTGGGATACATCCACTGAACCTGGGAACTATAGACCCTTTAGTCTAACCAGGCTTATCTGCAAGGCAATACAGAGAATCATCATGGACCTTATCAACAAGGATATAGGAGACCTTCAAACTCTTGACCTGACCCAGTTTGTTTTCGATAAAGGGAGATCGCATGTCCAACAGCTCTGGGTTTGACATGGCCTTGTATGTAGATCCTGCCTGTTGAACCTGGTGGACTTCTTCAAGAATGTCACCAAATCCCTGGACAAAGGCAAATCTGTACATATGGCCTACCTAGACTCAGCCAAGGCCTTTGACACAATCCCCCACTAAGACATCATTGAAAAGCTCACCCAGCTGGGGGTCAGCCTATATAATGGCAGGTGGATTGCAAACTGGCTCACCAACAGAACACATACAGTCAAATGGGGAACTCCACCTCCACCTCCACCAGCAGACCCGTTACCACTGGTGTTCCACAGGGATCGGTGTTGGGGACCATATTGTCTGGAATTGACTTCTCAAAAATACAGGCAAAAATGAATGGTCTGTGGTTGACAAAGTTTGCTGATGGCTGCAAGCTGGGAGCAGTCATTGAGTCCCCAAATGATGTCAACATTCTGAAAGAAGGACTTACCAAAGCAATGATTGGTGCCAAAGTCATGGTGTAAACTCTATGCAAAAAAATGCATTATCATCCCCTTTGGCAAAGGTGATGTCCCTGCAGACTACCATATTAATAACAACACCCTAAGCTATAAATCAGTGATGACAGATTTTGGCACAAACGTTGACAACAACCTTACTTTTGATCATCATGTCTCCATGGTGATAAGGAAGTCCTTCTGCATTGCTCACCTCATAAGCAAGAACATAGCTTCCAGAAGAAAAGAGGATATAACCTCACTCAACTCTTCCATCATCAGACCAATAATAGAGTAAGATGGTCCCTTTGTTGGGTACCTAAACAGGCAACTGCAGCCACTGGAAAGATTTCAAAGGTTCATCACAAAGAGAATTCAGGGTCTCCAGCACATGTCTTATGTGGATAGAGTGAAATCACTGTCACTATACTCTGTATTGTATAGACTACTCAGAGACGACCTGTGCCTTGCATACAGACCAACCTCTGATCCTGCCTTAATGGAAATGCTGTACATTCGTAAGTCAAATGGTGCACAATCTACTCACTCTAGGTACCTTAACCTAGCTTGTGACATAAACAGATATGTCTCCCAGCAGTTGCCTATCCTCTGGAATAAACTTCCAATACAGGTTAAACAGAGCCCTTCATTAACAAATTTTAAGTGTAACTTGGATGATTGGATGGGAAACTGTAAATTCAGCCCAAATTCTTTCACCTGTGTTCCTCCTGGATAGGGGTAGTCAGTGCTGATTTATATCTGCTTATAATATAGATTATATCTCTAGACCCTTTAGAGAACAAGGGTTGAACTTGGCTAGGCTTGTAAGGGCCCTAGGGACATTAGCCTATTAACCTCCTATGAATCTATCACCCTATAATAGAGTTTGGAGCAAATATCAAACCTTTATTTGGCACACGTTTGTCTAAAGTATCATGCTCCAATTGAAAAATATTTAATAAAAGTTTAGTAGCCTCTCATAAAGCCAAGTTTTGGAAAACTACATCAAAGCCAGAACTTTCTGGGATGTCTCTATGATGTGTATATCCATGCCTTCTGGACCTACAGCTATTTCTAAAGGGTTGGTGATGATATAGTCTAGCTCCACAATGGTCATTTTAGATTATCCTTCTTTGTCACGAGAATCTAAATAAGTCAAGGAAGCATTAGTTGTAACAGCTTCAGAAGCAAAAAGATCAATCCCAAAGTTATTAATACCATGCATGTGTTACACAGAAACTAATTTGATTGGCTGTATTTGCACAATGAGCAGCATTGTTAATCAGATATGCAGAAAGCCAAGGCATACAACACAATGAGCAGCGTCAGCTCAAGCTCACAACACAGGCTCTTGGCCAAATGTGTGTGTGTGTGTGTGTGTGTGTGTGTGTGTGTGTGTGTGTGTGTGTGTGTGTGTGTGTGTGTGTGTGTGTAAACAAAGAAATGCACACCAAAATAGTAAATATTCATAAGTGAGTGCACAAATGTAACACAACAACAGATAAGTAAGTCAGTAATACTTAAGCAAGGGGAAGCCTAGCAACAACTGGACAATGCTTGGTTTTACTGTTTTGCATTATACTGAATTCATTCATGGACATGTGTAACATTACTAGCATTATCATTCACAATAACAAGCATTTATGAAATGTTTAGGAAGAATAAATGTATTTTTATAAACTATGTGCAAGTAATAAAAGTTCTGAATTCCGCATGGGCACGTGTCAAACACACAATGTATGAATACTGGAAAAACAAATACATATATGTGCAGACAAATGCAACAAGTTATAGAACACAGGTACATGATCGGAACAAAGATGGCTGCGTTAAAAATCAACCCTGTGGAGTTATATTTGTAACTTTTCTTTGGGAAATAAATCTTAGTGCAGCAGAAATGTCAGAGGAGGACAAACTATCAAACAGCAAGAGACTGCAAAAACAGGGCCATCAACAAAATCACAATATATTAATGCTCACTAAAAGAACAGAGACACATGGAACTGACATTCAAATGATGCAAAATAAAAATTCTGACTTGGGAAGCAAGATCAGGAGCTCAATATAATCATTTAGAGGGATCCCAGAATCTATTCAATATAATGACCTGATCACTTATTACACACAATATTTAAAATATATACTGCTCAAGAGGAGGTTGTTAAGCAGATGGTCATAGAAAGGGAGAGCATACATACAGGTTAAGCTTCAAATATTCAAATACCCCCATTATGTTATTGAAAAACCAAGAACTACCAAGATGTAGTACTGTTAACTATTAAAAATGTGGTGGATCTATAATGTGGCAAATAATTTACCAACACAAATAAGGCAATCTAGAAAAAATGTGCTCTCATATTTAAGTTTTTTATTGACAAAAAAATCATCAGATTTCAAATGAATCCTAATAACCTCCTAATTACTGTGGATGGCATTATTATATAATATAAGCACAAGGAGGGAAGCAAGACCTATGGGATGTTTCATTTACGATCAATCTGCTTTAAAAAAATTTTGTCTGTTTTCTTGTTGTAGCAGGCCTTTTTTTTTTTTTTTTATTCTCTCTATCTTTTTAGTTCCATTTTGATTTGCCTGACAGTATAAATAGCTGAGAAGAAAGAGGAACTGCTGGCAAAGAAAAAGAACCCTGTTTTTGGATTTTTTGTGCAGGTAAAGGACTGTAAGTGTAGTGTGTGAAGTCAGTGTGATGCAGGTAAGCTTGTGCAGTGCATTATTGTGTAAAAGGAGATGGTTATGTGTGTGTGGCAGAATAAAGGTACTGTTGAATATAAAGCTGAAGTGAATTGAAGTACATTAGAATCTCAGGGTACAATTGTTTATTTGCATTATCCATAATATGTACAGAGCTGTAGTTACCTATAAGTAGTGTGTAGTAGGGAGAATGTCAGAATTTATAGATATAGGCGTAGTAGTTAGTTTTTTGGGTTTTTTTTGGGGGGGTTTGTTAAATAATAGAAAACATATGTTTATCCTGGTCCAGAGGAATAGTGGGTAGGCACTGGGTAGGGATAGGATGGCAGTTTTGCTTCCACATGTACAATGATACTATGTTATGTTATATTCTAAGGTTAGGTTGATCAAAGAGATTATATTTATAATGATTAATGAATGTTAAATGTGGATAATAGAATCTTGAATCTTGGACAGACTCCAGAACAGAAAAAAAAAAGCTCATTTGTTCTCAAATCATCAGCATGTTGTATTTTATTGCTTTAAGAAAGAAGGAACAACAAATAGTGCAGGGGTGGCATTTTTAGTTAAGAATCACTTTCAGGGAGATGTGAGGAGATGAAAAAGATGTGGAGGGTAGATGGTGTTTGGTGTTTCTGTTCATCCAAATGTTATGATAAACCTATAGTACTAATATGTGTATATGCTAATGTTAATCAGCATCATTTCATAGTATAGTGTTGGGAGGTGACTGGAACTCTTATCAAAGATCTAATTAGACAAGTTGGGTGCTTCTTTCAGCGTCAATAAAACAGGCAAATGAGCATTGAAAGGAATTGACTTTTTCTTAATTTCAGAGGTGTTGATCTCAGCTGACTAGTGTTTCTTAATCAAGTCAGACAACCTCAGACCATTCAAGATAACTTTTTTAACCTTAAACAGTAGTAATATGGATACTAAGAGGCTTCAAGGGTAATTGGTCCTTGAACCCATATTTACTAAATAAGAGATATATATGGAAGTCAAGAAGTCACTTTAAATAGTAATTAAGTCATTAAATAATATTTCAAAAATAGACCCCATAGAATATAGAACTAAATACACTAAAATGCAGCTAAGAGGACTATTTATACAAAAAAATTATAAATATTAAAAAAAATTACAAAAGATGACTCCAAATGGATTTTAAAAACCAATTAAAGGAACTATGAAATTTTAAGATGAGAATGAACAGACAGAAACTGAGCTATTAAGATGTTTATGAACAAAGAAATTTAGTTAAATATGCAAATCATATTCAAACCCCCTTGAAAGCATTAGTCATTATTATAAAGAGATAAAAATCAACATTAATAATTACAAATACACACTAACATACTACATATATCATGTGAAGATCGGATATCATGATTTATTTGGAAAAATTTAATCAGATTTAAGCAGAAGCAGCAGACACTGCAAGGAGAGAAAGATTTTTAAGATTTTTTACAGAGAATCACTTGACAAGGAATTTCATAGAGATTTAATCAAACCGATTATAGTTGAGACAGTTGAGAAACAAAGAAAAAAACTGAAGCCTGACAAAGCCCCCTCACCCCAGATGGTTTGAAAATTGGTATTCGCGTAGCTGATGATATTTAACAATGCATACTATACTATCTCACTTTTTGCAATTTGATGCAAGGAATTCACCCATATGCCCACATTGCTCTGATCAGACAAGAGATTTGCTTCACATGTTCTGGTTGTGTAGTGCATTTATAAATTGTAAAATTTTTAAAAATTTGCAGTTACAAAAAAAGTTACAAAAACCAACATCTCTTTTCTTGGGAGGAGTTTATTCTTCATCATATTCCCCTCGGATAAATAAAATAAAAAAAAATGATTTATATATATATTATTATTATGTAATTATATAATATATAGCCACACACAAATTGGTTGAACAGATTGTGAGACAATGGAAAAATTGACATCTTAAGCATAAACTGTTAATTAGTGATCACAAGAAGAAAAATATCAACAACATAAAAATCTGGGAGCAATTTTTTAATATATTTTTGGCTTAAGGTTACTATTTGGCTTGGATTTGTTAATGTTGGATTTTTTTTTTTTATATTGTGTGAGTGCTGTACCTTTGATCAATACATGAGGTTGATATATATGAATATATGGAAAATGAAGCATTTTTGTATATATTGTATATAATGTGTGTAAATGTGTAAATTTTGAAAAAAAAATAAAAAAAAAAATGAAAAAAAAAAGAACACAGGTACATAGTTTTCTGAAAAGTACTGAAAGTGGAAATAATAACAGTTGTGGCAATAACATGCATGTTGTGAAAGGTAGGAAGTGAAGCACAGATCACATCAAAATCAAAGCAGGCTGCAATCCTCAAGGATATACCACAGAAACACAAATATTATGTGAATCAGAAAATAAGTTATGATTCATAAATCATTACAGGTGTCAAAATCATAACAAGTGATATGTATGCACATGAGAGATGTGGGGCATGGTATGAACCTGTACTTTGATGAAACTCTTGCCAGAAACATTCATATGGAGGAAGTTCATTAGCAGCTTTTAGTCCAAGAATGAATATCGGCATGATTAAATGTGAGAAGGACAGCTCTGATAGTGTGATATCCAAGGAGAAGTAAACACAACACGTGCATTAATTCATTATTGTGTATCAACAGCCTCACTACATGTGCATTAGCTCATGCTGCCACACACAAAAGTTAACCTATTATTAAAAAAGGACATCTGAAAGCTTTGTGACAACATTTTTGGAAAATAACTACTGAATTGAGCATTGTGCAACAAATAAGTTGCAACATCACATCCGTTTGATTCTGAAATGTGGAAACTGTAAGAATTATTTGACTTTTTTACACAGGCTTATATCTATGTTGTCCTCCAGGCATTATCTTTAACTAATTAAGCCCTTGGATAAAGGGAAAAAGATAGTTGTTTTACATTACACACAATATGTAAATATGTGTTATGAACATCTCAGGGATGAGCATGTTTATAAAAGATGTAATATTATTGATTATAACAATGCCATGAAACAATATAAGATGTTATTAGAGAAGGGGGTTAGACTAAGTTATTTGACTCAAGGAGATGTTGAGAGAAAATTTGATGCAGGGGGGTGTAAGATACCTGCCTTTTATTGTTGCCAAAACTATATAAAAATGCAAAGCCCTCCAGGTCTTCCCATTGTGGGTGCTTATAAATATTTATTAACTAATATAGGTTTACTCATACATGAATATTTAAAGCCTTATGCAAGGCCATGGAGCGTATTATCATGGAGCTTATAAACAAAGACATTGGCAACCTTCAAACACTGGACCCCACCCAGTTTGGGTTCGTGAAGGACCGATCTTGTCTCCTGAACTTGATTGACTTCTTCTAATCAGTCTCCAGAGCCATGGACAAGGGTAAGGTGGTCCACACAGCCTATCTAGACCTTACCAAGGCCTTTGACACCATCCCCCACTCTGGATTCATAGATAAACTTACTAAGCTGGGCATTAATCCCTACATCACCCAATAGGTTGCTAACTGGCTTACTGATAGAACCCACACTGTAAAAGTAGCAGACTCCAAATCCAGCTCCAGACAAGTGACAAGTGGAGTACCTCAGGGTTCAGTCCTGGGACTGCTCTTGTTTGGCATCTACTTCTCTGAAGTACAAGCCAACACTAAGGGACTCTGGATAACAAAGTTTGCAGATGACTGCAAACTGGGAGCCATTATTGAATCCCCAAATGATGTGGATACTCTACAAAAGGGCCTTACAGAAACAGATGCTTGGTGCCAGAGCCATGGGCTCAAGCTCAATGCCAAGAAATGTATAGTTATCCCCTTTGGAAAAAACATGTATCCGTGAATTACCATATAGGTGGCAGTACACTAAACTCTGAAAGTTTGATAAGAGACTTAGGGACACAGGTGGACAGTGGTCTCACTTTCGATAACCACATCACCACAACAGTCAGGAAATCCTTCTATGTGGCACACCTCATCACTAAGGGCTTTTCATCTAGAAAAAAGGAGGTCATTGTCCCACTGTAATCATCCCTCATTAGACCCATTATAGAATACAATGCCCTGTTTGGTATGTACCTCTCAAGACATCTGCAACAACTGGAAAGGCCACAGAAATACCTCACTAAAAGAATCACAGGCCTAAAGCAGATGACCTATGCTGACCGCCTTAAAAAACTCCAGCTATACTCTGTCGCATATCGTCTACTCAGAGGCGATCTTTGCTTAACATACAAGGCCATGTCAAACCCAGAGCTGTTGGACATGTTACACTTAAAGAAATCCCAATCCCTCAGAGCCACACTCTCCAGGGATCTAAACCTTGTCATCACAATAAACAAAAAATGCTGGAGGGATAGGTTCCTGACCCAGAGACTCCCCAGACTCTGGAATAGATTGCCCATACATGTCAAGCAGAGTGCCTCTTTGGCCCTCTTCAGAAGGAACCTTGACGATTGGATGGGAGAAAGGAAATTCACCCCGGGGATCACGTCAGTCACCCTGCTAGACAGGGGTCCAGGGAAGTAAATAGTGTGGGAAGAAATAGCCAGGGAATTGTTATGGCTAGGCTTGTATAGGTCCTAGGGCTGATAGCCTAGTACCAACCTATGAACCTATGAACCTACAGTCCTATATTAAAGATTATTTTGACTTTTTGGACAGAATATGAGACATCAAGTGGAATAATTACATATTATGTAGTTATGGACGTAAAAAGTCTTTATACTAGTATTAGACATCAGGATGGCATTAAAGCTTTAAATTATTTTTTAGCAAATTCTCCTTTGTCATGTTATATAATAGAACTTACACTCTTTTGTTTGTTAAACAATTATTTTGTTTTTGATGGTTCCATCTATCATCATTTACAAGGTACTGCCATGGGGGCATCTTTTGCCCCCATGTATACAAATTTGTTTATGACACTTTTTGAGTTGGAATATCTGTATAAGCATCAGTTTGTAAGGAATAATGTTATTGCTTATTACAGATATATTGATGATTTCATTTTTATATGTAAGGGTGATAGCCATAATTTAACGAACGTCCGCTTGGATTTGGAACAAAATATTTATGGTTTAAGTTTTGATGACATACAGTGTGGAAATAAGATTAATTTTTTAGATTTGGTATTGGATGGGATTAATGGTGGGGGTATTAAAACATCTGTCCACAGGAAATTTGTGGACATTACACATTTTTTTACATGGGGCCAGTTTTCACCCCTAACATCTATTGGAGTCTCTACCTTATGGAAAGTTTCTTCGTATGCATGGAATTTGTAGTGACTGGGGAGATTTTATAAGAGAATATAGGTACACTTTTTACATGTTTATAAATAGGGGGTACAACTATGTTATGGTTAAGAAGTCTTTAGAGAAAGTGGTTGCACATTGACTGGGACTGAATCAGTGCCATAATGATATGCATAAGATGGTGATCAACAGTGAACCACATAAAGACCAGATAGATTCTGTTTCAGTATATAATAGCCTTAGTAATAGGATTAATAGAATATTGCATAATTACTGGAAATTTTTATTTCAGGGTGTGGAGCTGAAAAGAATTATACCAAATTGTCCTTCTATTTCCTATAAAAAAAGGAAAGAGTCTAAAATACTTTTTGGTTTCCAGCTATTTTTCTATACCTGATGAGGCATTATATGTGACCCCTGGTTTGAAGAGTACATACCCTTGTGGTTGTTGTTCCATATGTTCCTGTATTGTTACAAGTTTTAGGAAAATTAATGGTGCCCATTTTTCAACTAGTGGCAGTTTTTCCTGTGATAGTGAAGTTGTAGTATATGTTCTCAAATGTCCCTGTAATTTATTTTACATAGGGGAAAGTAAAAGAAAACTGAAAGTCAGAATACAAGAACACATAAGGGACATAAAGAATAATAAAATTGAAAGCAATATTGCTATGCATTTTAAAGTAGCACATGACAGTGATCATTGTTACAAGTTTCTGTTTTAGAACAAGTTTTTATGAAAATTGGTGAAGTATGTGATATTAAGCAGAGACTTCTTTATAAGGACTCTATTTATATTTTAAAATGTAATACTATGGTATCTGTATGTTTAAATTTCGAAATTAATTGGAAGCAATTATTATGTATGTAATTGAATAATTAATGTATTCATTAATTGATGGTGTTATAAAAAGGTTTGTGAAATATTGTCTATTTGTGTTACTCCTGGAAGGCTGAGAGCTGAGGCTCTAGAGTTCCTAAGTTTTTCATTAAACCTTTGTTTGGATTGTGGCAATTTGTGGATTCATTATCTTTAACCTCCACTGTATGATTCCCAACACAGCCATTTGACCAAAGGCAAATCCTCGGAAGTTGTTTGCACAGGAAGAGAAATAACAATTACTACTCCTCAATATTCATTGCTTATGCTTCTTTGTGCTAACAATCACACAATGGAAAATGCAAAACTGGACACATTCACAAGAAAGTACAGCCATTAGGAGTTTAAGATCTCTTATCCATCAAAACATAATAAGAATAGCAGAGATCATATCTGCTGAGTAAGGCATTCATGCACTCAGAAATGCATTTGAATGCATATGAGCTGTATTAAAAGGGAGTGTATCACCTGGATAGATCAAAACTGTACATTTGTGAGAGTGTTACCACTAAGCAGCAATGTACACATCAGAATTTGTTGAAGAAGTTATTCTTGCCTGTCTACTTGCTTTTGAACAAATTAACACAACTTACACACTACAGTATTCAAGCATCTGCCTATCTAAGACAACATTTCCTAGATATGTGCACTAAGTGATGATGCTAGACAGTAATTCGTATCACAACTGCTGGAAAGCACACAGTTGAGGGTATACCCTCAGCAGTGTGTCATATTACATGTAGCTTTCATGAAAAGAGACTACAGTTGGGGGTATCATAATCTTCTCATTATGTATATGTTACCACTAAGTCAAATTGTACAGACAACATAGGTTTGTAGGTGTTTACCAGGGTAGAAACCACAAGGGCATTTTTTTAAGCCTAGACATGCATCCCAAATCTCTGAAAAGTTCTGGTCCTTTGATAAGTAGAAGCAGAGGCTTGGAAAATGTAACACGTACAAGCAGGGTACTGGGAGATGAACCATTTACTGGCTGCCTGTCTCCATTAGAGACATAGGTGCCAAATCAGGGATGAATTTCATGTTCCCCATCCAGCTGTCCAAGTTACATTTTAATTGGGTTAGGGAGGAATTCTGCTTCACACGGATGGGTAGCCTGTTCAGAGAAGGGATAGTCTCTGGGATACATAACTGTCTCTCCAGCAGACCCTATTTATATCACAGGCAAAGTTTAAGTCTTTAGAACAGGTAATTCTGGTGCTGTTTGTTTTGTGGATATGCAGGAGCTCCATCAGAGTGAAATCTGATAATGCCTTGTATGCCAGGCATAAATCTTCCCGCAATGGCCTGTAGAATAGAAAATACAGGAATAGAGCCTTGTCGTGGTCTTCACAGGACAAGTTACTACACCATGTATTCTTTTAGTGAGGCACCTCAGTGGGCACTCAGATTGTTGGATATGCCTGGTTAGGTACATACGAAATGGGGCATTGTACTGAATGATAGGTCTGATGAATGCCAGATACAGTAGAACAATAACTTCCATGGACATACATTTGTTTATAGGTTACACAACATAGAATGATTTCCCACACTACCACAGACATATGATAGTCAAAGGCTAGATTATTGTCTATGTGTATCCTCAAGTACCTAACTACTGGCTCAGCTTTTAGTGATGTGTTGTCAATATGATAGTTACCAGGGGTAGATGACTTCCTGAAGGATACTATTATGCATTCTTGGCATTTATTTTTAGTCCATGGCTATGGCACCAGTTGATTATCTATGTTAACCCTTCCTGGAGAACATTTGTGTCAGTGGGAGATTCAATGACAGCTCCTAATTTGCAATCATCTGCAAATTTAGTCAGCTAAAAGTCACTGACATTAGCCCTGTCTTCAGATAATTAAATGCCAAAAAGGAGCAGTCCCAGGATCGATGGACTATGATTGCGATTGGCATCTTTGTAGAAATAGACTTCCCAGTTCTAACTTCCTGGGTCTTGTCAGTGAGACAGTTGGCTATCCACCAGGTTACACAAGTGTATGTACTTATCCTCTTAAGTTTGTCAACAATGTCTAAGTGGGGGAAGTGTGTCAAATGCCTTGACCAGGTCAAGGTAACCAGTGTGAACCATTTTACTTTCATACATTGGTTTGGCAACCTTTGCAAAGACGTCCACAAAGTTGAGTAGGCATGACCTGCCTTTTATAGAATCAAATTCGGTTGAGGCCAGTGTCTAGAGGTTTCATATGTCATTACTAATAATTTCTGTGATAATTCTTTTCATGACTTTGCATATGAGACTAGTGAGGCTTATGGGTCTGTAGTTTCCAGGGTTTTTAGATGGCCTACCTTTGTCCAGAGGGATGACCGTTGCTGTTCTCCATTCATGAGGCATGAAGCCTGTTTGGAGGCTACAGTTAAACAGCAATTGCAGACAGACTGATATATTACATTTTATGCTATTAGAAGGCATCCTGGGATATTGACTGGGCCCATTGATGCAGTGTTCCTTGCCTTAGGCAGGGCATTAAAGATCTGTTCCCTATTGAGAGCAGGGGGAGTTATATTTGATGGTATTTCCTGAGGGAAGGTTGATGGAGAGAGAGGGGTAAAGTTGGAGCAAAATATGGTGGCTATTAGGTTTGCTATATCTTCTGAATCCATTTGCAATGAAGTCTACACACACTTGTCTATTGCCTTTGAGGTTGTGAATATAGTTAAAGAATGCCTTGTGGTTGTCCTTGGTCTGGGAAGCCAAATTCACCTCAAATTTGGCTTTGGTAGACTTTATTTGTCCTCTGAGTTGTTTGTTTAGTTTGATGAGTATGCTTTTATCCTGCTGGATGGTGCACCTCCTAATTTTTGCCATGATTTTCTTCCTTCTGTTATACAGCCTATGCTGTGATACCACCATGGTGGCTTGTTTTTTGAGTTAGTTCTGTACTTCTTCCTGGTGGGTACAGCTGCCTCTAAGCAGCTATTAACATGCTTGTATTAGGTTTCTGTGAACAGTTCTATTTAGGCAACAATGTTCTCAGGATTTATGGGTGCTTGAAATTTTGCCAGGTTACCACTTAATAGTAGGAAGCTAGCCTTAGAGTAGTTCCTGAATATCCCAGTGACAGCTGGGGTCCCAGGTTTTTTTTATTTCAAAGGAGACCATTTTGTGGTCTGACCCTACCAGAGAAGACATTACACTAGGGGTTGTGCTGCATTCTCCCATATTAGTGAGGACCAGATCCAGAATGGTTGCACCCCTTGTTGGTGTAATGACAATCTGGTCCACAGAGTTTGTGTTTACAAATCATCTATACATCTGTAGAATAACATCTATAGAGTAAGCCCACCCTTCCTATTAATATCTGGTAATAGTCATCATACTACGTACACTCTGTTAGATTAAAAACCATGCCTACATAACTCTATAGTCTTCGGGATGTGCATCAACTGCCAGTACCACAGAAGAAGTCCTATAAGAGTGATTCAAAAGAAAATATTACAAGGGATATCTTGAACAGGGTATTTAATAGCATATGGGTTCCTTTAAAAGGGAATTATTTGGAGAATTAAAACCCTTCACCTTTGCTAATGTTACCCCTAAGTAAAATGCGACATATCTCATCTCTTGAATAACACACACCTGCCTGCTTCTGTTTATTTATATATTGTCAGATATGAATACCTGTCTGTTTAAGTTTGCATTCTCTAGAATGGTGAATGAACCACTAATGCCACACAAGAACTCATAACACTGTTGTCAGAACATACACACTTGATGCGGTATCATGAGTAGTGTACTTTGATGTGTATGGCTTCGTCTAATAGGAAGTTTGATCAAACTCCTGCAACCATTTAAATGCCCACACTAAGCCAAATTACCCATATCACACATGCTGAGTAAGCCAGCCCTGCCTGTCACTATGTCCTATCCACTCACACTAGTTACACATTGCCAGATGTGAACACCCGCCTGTCTTAGTACACATTCTCTAGAACTGAGCATTAAATGCTGTTCTCAGAAAGCACACATTTGAACGGTCAGCCTGATAGGTGTGTTCCAAGAGCTGGGGCACCCCTCTCTTGATAAATATATATATATGTGTGTGTATGTGTGTGTGTAACAGTCAGGAATATTGAACAGACAAGTGTTGGTTGATAGTGATAGGTGCCACACAGTGGAGTGCCACCTATATAGACCTGATTGTTAATCTCCAGATCATTGCAGGCAGGTCTTGCATTTACATGAGCTTCACTGAAACTCTATGAGATGTGTCTGCAGTGTGCAAGGTAATTACAAGGCATATATGTGAAAGATGTACACTGCACTCATTAATACCAGTCTGCAAATATGTTTGTAACTGTGCCATTTCAATGGAAGGAAAATTTGAGAGACATCTACCCTCAGTTACATACTGCAGTGGACTAATTGTATTACAATGTGCTACTCCTCATATCAGGGATACAATAATCAAATAAAACATTCAATTCTCAAGAGGATATTTTCTCTATTTAAATTTGCCAGAATTGCTTACTAAAGCAAACTAACACCAATCTGATTTGTGCAGCTGATGGCAAATATTAGCACAATTCTTTATTGAGTTTTTGCAATAGGAGCTAGCTAGCAGTAGGTTTTGCAGCTTGATGCCAAGCTTTGCACCAACGCTGAGGACAGAAATAGATATTTATGTTTATAGCTAT
This sequence comes from Protopterus annectens, assembly GCF_019279795.1. NCBI lineage: Eukaryota > Metazoa > Chordata > Ceratodontiformes > Protopteridae > Protopterus > Protopterus annectens. The sequence continues at coordinate 681,609,832 of NC_056741.1, read as the reverse complement.
TTATGGTCATGTGTGTGATGTGATAACATTGTATTTTACAAATAATTTGTGTAATTTGGATAGTCACGTCATAATGGATGTGGAAAACAAATCAGTAATGCTGTTTGACCAATCATACCAAATCAAGTGCATTGTTGTATACACTCACATATGCAAAGTGGACAGTTATGTATGAGGTGTCATTTTTTGTGGAATAGGTTCTCTTTTCATTTTGTTTTAAAAGACAGGAATGTTGGTGAAGATATTTAGTAATAAGAGGGGTAGGTATGTAGGGTAAGTTATGTAGCAGGCACAGGAATACATGACATACAGACATACAGGGATGGTAATAGAAATGGAAGGGTGGGGTCCTCCATAGGTATGGTACTTCCAGAGGTGCATCCCCATACTGCATGAATACAGTGGGAATCTAGTCCGCATCTTCAGAACTGTAACCACTGTCACAGACACCTGCGACAGTGCAGGATGGGGCAACAATTTAGTGATTCACTGCAGGATCCTTTCCATACAGCCAGTCTTTGCATGGAGGCCCCTCACCATAATCTCCTCCACCATGTTTGTCAGCACTTATCAGGTGATACAATAATCACCTCAACTGGCACTACTCCCTGTGTATACCACTGACTAGCCCCTAGAGTGCAGCCTCCTGTTGGAGGTGGGTAGTGCAGGAGTTGTGAAGGCAGCACTGGCAAGTTGTGATCCAGAAGGGATAGGTGACCATACTGCCAGTAGTGGCATCACCGAAGCCACCTGTGGAGGAATGGTGGTCTGTGAAGCAATGGCTGGTCTAGCTCCCTATGCAGATGGATATGATGCAACAGGAGCTATTTCAAGCCTCAACCTTGTACTGAGACCCAATATAATCACCCTGCAGAAGCCTCCCTACACCACCTCTGTGCTTTATGAAGCACTATCCTCACCACATGCCTTGTTTTCTCTTTAAAAATTTCAGGAAAATGGTAGGGAATTGGCAACTAAGTCAGATCTCACATGCCCCAGTCTTTGTACAATTTCAGACTACCTATATAACTGCATTTACATTTCTGAAGGTGCAGAGATGGGTAAAATTAAATGTATGCATTATTTCTGCAATGTCCAATTTAAGGGAGAAACATGGCATTAAGACTTGGCCATGTGTGCTGATCACTATGTGTATACTGTATGTGTGTGTGTGTGTGTGTGTGTGTGTGTGTGTGTGTGTGTGTGTGTGTGTGTGTGTGTGTGTGTGTGTGTGTGTATATATATATATATATATATATATATATATATATATATATATATTTATGTATATATATTTATCAATAGATAGATATAGATATATAGATAAATATAGATATCTATATACACATGCTCCACAATGAATCCTGCTCATGCTGGTTCATGTTTTTATCTCTGTTACATTTCAGATGATATAGTCCAACCAATGGACATGTGCTCTAGGATGGTTTATAGCATTCAAATGATCAACAGTGTGACACAGAAATAAGGAATCATCTGTATAATATTGCCATTCTTTTTTGTTGTCTTATTTATATTTTGTTTCAGTAGTACAGGATGCCTTGGTGTCACATAAAATAATAAAAAAGTGAGAGCATGCCACCTTGGAATCAAACTCATAACAAAATAAAACATGACCTTTTAAACTTTGTAAACTATTAACACCACATGAGAAACAACTTTCTGTGTGTGTAATGTGACGATTACAAAAGTGTATATAACCGGAAATATACCTAATACTGACAATCCTGCAACTGCTGCAGAACAAGTTGTTCCTTCAGTGGGTTAAAAATTTGATGCACAGATGGTTTTATGTGGAACATTTTCTCATATAATTCAATTTGTTTTGACATCTTGAGTATTAACAGATGCATGCCAAGCCAAGCTTATTTCAATGAATGATGGCAAAGTATTAGTGCATGTGTATTTTTTTAAGTTTTTTCCCATAGGATAGGAAGTGCTATTTTTCTGCAGTTATTCCTGAACACCAACAGTACTCCATGCCAACTATTATGCAAATAATTAAACAGAATACAGTTGTTGTCCATGTGAGTGATATGTTATTGTTCTGACAGCATTATTGTTTTATGGGAGAGTAAATATTGAGGAAAAGGCCATAAAGAGTATATAGGAGAGGACGTCATATTCCAGGACAATATACTCTAGATCGTCATACAGATAGACACTGAAACAATGTCCACATGTTTTGAAAGCTGTGTTGCTATGTTGTTCATACTGAACTAAATTATTACCTTACTGGTTTTGTTTCCTCATGGTATTGCATATCTGTTACTTCTTCCACAGTATTCACACAGAAGTGTGTTATTACCATAATTAATGATGTGACCAATGAATGTGACACATCGGTCACATGATCAGGATTAGCAGCCACAGTACACAATTGTACCACCAAATTAACATTATACATTGTACATGTAGGTTATATTAAAATAAATTAAAATAAAAAGGATCTAATGTTTTATGCCACATACAAGTAAACTATCCCTCATGTGGATTCAAATAATATACCTCTTGTGTTGTCATTCAGAACGCACTTTAGCAATATGTGGATCTATTCAGGCAGTTACAATACAACTGTAATTTTCTGTGTTCAGTTATGTCCAAACATGCACAATGGCCGCCATCCAAGCCTAGTACACACTTATGAATATATGAACCTATAATGTGAGCCCAGCATATTCACATTTATTTTATTTGTTTCTGAATAAATCCGTCATGTTTATTGCTTCATTAGCATACATTATGGCTGATTTTAATATCACTAGCATATTCTGTTCCTAACCCTTGCTTTTTAGTTGGCCGTAATGTGTGCTACTGTTTCCCGAATCGGAATCTGATTGATTGCTCCTGCACATTGTGCACACAAGTTTAGTGAAATGAGCAACTGTTCATAAATCTAGGTCAATATTTCAATTTGAAAGTATAACTTCTTTTCTGTTATTCTTGCATTTAATAGCATGTCCCATTACTTAGATCAAATTTCATCTAGCATCTGGAAGAATGCCAAGAGAAAACAAAAAACAAATTTATGATCATTGTGGTCATGCACAGATTTCCTCTCTTTTCTCTCCTATGTGTATATATATATATATATATATATATATATATATATATATATATATATATCAAAAGATTCAAGCCTGACTTTAAAAGTATGCATTGTGAATCCAGAGTCACTAGTACAAGAAAAAGACTTTAACTGCTACGTTACTTCTACTAAAATATGCCGGTCATTAACAGATATGACATAATACTTAAACTGCAGCTTTACAAACATCTGATGAATCCTCTGCCCTTCCTGCTACTATTGCAAAACGTATTCTCCTGTTCCTGCAATACCAGCTTATTTTCAAAATGTACAAAACTCTGGGAGCCATTTTTGAAGAGTAACAAGATCTCAGAGTTTTTAAAGTCCAAGCCATGGAACATATTTTTTAATTTGTACAATGTAACAAACAGGCTATTCGTCATCTCTGCTGGTGTTTGTGTAGCAGAAGAACCCATTTCATAGAACAAAAATGGAAGTAGAGACTGTGCATGCATGCTGCATGCATGAAGTCCCTAGTGAAACATTCACAGCATTGTTATCTGATGTTAAGGAATGTAATATTTCTGTTTTGTTATCTTACTTTCAATTGAGCAGCTGAATTAACAATATTTATTTTTTAACCATTGCTGGCTTTTGTGCATTTTTATAGTATAAAATCTAAACATTTTTCTGAGGGATTGGAGGAATAATAATAATAATAATAATATAATCCAGATGTAATATAAACCAAGATGTTTTGTGACAATTGACAGAATGTTGAGTATAAACTAGAATCAGGTGTAGAGGATAATATTTTTCTTTAATCATATCTTTGAAGCACTGGAGGCAAAAATGTTTAGAAGACAACTGTGTAGAAACAGGTTGGACTGCTGTGCAAACTTTAATATATTATTAAACATTGTTCAACTGTTCCAGTTCCAACTGTATGTTTTGTTTTTAATAGTGTATTTTGTGTTTGATGCCTTTAGTCGGTGTTTTTAGCTGTACACATAATGTTAAATTTTTTGACCGTATGACAGAAACTGTGCATCAAAAACTATTGGCATATGTATAAAAGTCAAAAATATATTTTTTTTTTCAAGCAGTATCACTTAATGAATTTAATTATCTTAATATTTTGACTAATTCAGTCCCCCCCCCAGTCAAGCTTGCAACTGAAGACATTGGCTGATTGACAAGGGCATGAGGAGCAATCTAGTACACAAGCTGCTGTTTAAATTATTACATTGACTGCTCGCTGTGACTGATCAGCACGTTTTTTACACTGCCAACCCACAATACCTTGCACCTGGGGCAGCTGCCACCCTGCTATGCCCTTGCTGTGACTTTGGAAATATTCACAGTTAAAAAATAAAGATCAGACTGACACAGAATCAATCACAAAGTCACACAGACATCTTGGATATTCTCCATAAATATGATCATATTAATTCTTGGCAGCCTTAGGAATATTGCCATGAGAATATCATATGCACATAGAACTGAATTTTCTGCAAGTGACAGTAGCAGTTACAGCAAACAGACAGGGTACATGCATGACTGTTTTTATGAAACATAACAAAATTCAAAAATGAACTGTCATGGTTGTCCACCAGTGCAAATAAGCTTTTTAACAAAAAAAGAAAAAGAACTTCTAAAGTCCTACAACAAATTCAAGTCCATCCAGTAAAACACAAAAATTGCTGTAAGGAATGTCAAACCCAGATATGAACACAAACTTGTATCTGACCCCAAGGATAATTCCATGAGGACATTAAGGAACAATGCTTCTAACCTAAGCCAAACATATCCCAACCAAATTGCTGACACCTTTAACAATTTTTTCTCTGAAACAGTCCAATCACTAGCAACTACCTTACCACCTATTATCAACACTAAATTTCCCTCACTAACCAACTTGCCCCAGCCTTTTAACCTTCAGCCTGTTCCAACATCTTTAATACACTCCTTGCTTCTTAAACTTAAAGTATGTACACCATCAGCTGAACTTCTCCCAGCTGAATACCTGCAAATTGCAGCTGGTGTACTTGCCTACCCTATTTCTATCCTAATAAACAGAACTATCTCTGAATCTTATGTCCCATCCATCTGGAAAGTCTCCTATATCATCCCTCTGCATAAGGGAGGTACCACAAATGAATTATCAAACTTCTGCCCCATAGCCCTTCTCTCTCCCCTAGCAAAAATTATGGAGAGATGTATCCACTGGCAATTACTTCAGTACCTCCTACAAAACAACCTGCTAGTTGACTGCCAACACGGTTTCAGGCCACACCATATACTACAACAGCTCTTCTATCCTTTACAGACTGCATTAATAAAAACAGGAATACTAACCTTCTGTCTTCTGCACTCTTCATAGACCTCTCAAAGGCATTTGATATGGTTAACCACCAACTATTGATAGGTATACTTGAATCACTCTCTCTTGATCCTCAATTAGTAAAATGGTTCCAATCCTACCTTGAAAACAGAAAAAAAGTTGTCCTGTGGGAAAACAATCTATCTTCTCAGCTTCCTATCACCCTTGTTGTCCCTCAAGGATCCATTCTTGGACCTCTCCTTTTCACAGTTTTCATTAATGATCTAAAAACCTCCTTTCCTCAAACTACATGCATACAATATGCCGATGATTCGACTCTGATATGTGCCGCATCCTCCTCTGCAAAATTACATACTAGCACGCAAACAGTCTTTACGTTAGTTGAAAACTGGTTCCATCAAAGATGTCTCCTCCTGAACCCCCCAAAAAACTAAATTACTATTATTTACCCCCACACAGAAGTCCCCCCTATCAATTTCATAGTGAAATCAAACAATGGCACAGAAATAGCCCCTGAACCCATAACCAAACTCCTCGGTGTAATAATAGACAACCATCTCAACTTTGACACACACATTAACTCAACTATTAAATCAGTAAATAGAAAACTTGGATTCCTCTATAGAATCAGACGATTTCTTACAGAGTCAGCAAAGATCTCTATTGCCCAAACCCACCTCATTTCCACCCTACTCTATGCCTCCCCTATTTATACGTGTCTATCCAAAAGCAATCTAAATAAACTAGCAACTGCCTACAACAACATACCCAAATTTGCCACCGGTGCCCCTTTCCGTACTCACCACTGCCTTAATCTTAAACTTCTAGGATGGCTGGAAGTACAAAACCAACTAGTTTTCCAGCAACTAATTTTTATTCACATGATTTTACATTATCCTACAAATACTCCCATACTGTGTAGCCTATTAAATTCTTATAAAAACTTTCCTACCCTAAGATCTGCTAAAAAGCTACAAGTTGCCACCATTAAATCTATTAACAAATTCGGGGACTGCCTATTCTCAAATGCTGTTGACAATAATTGGAACAAACTTCCAACTGAAATAACATCCCTTACTTCCACCAACCTTTTCAAGATCTTCATTAAAACCCAATGGCTTTGCCCCTGCTCCAAGCCTGACTGATACTTTTTCTCCTTTTTTTCTGTTTTGACTCCCTAACTGAATTCTTTTTGCTGAGACTTCTCTACCCTCTATATTTGACATGACTTTTATTTGGTACCTCCCTACTGTGCTGTGTGAATCTTATGTACATTAAATATCTTTTTGTTTTTTTTTATATGTATATATATATATATATATATATATATATATATATATATATATATACTGAAAAAGAACAATTTTTGTTTTCTTTTTCCTATATAATAGTTAAAAAAAATGCTTTGCTATAATATTCCTGCCAATCAATTGTATACTTATGTAATTATTTTGTATTTCCACTTTTTCTTGTGGACTATTTGTATAAATTTTTTTTCTTTTTATTGTCTCGGAGCTTTTCTCCTCGGGCCTCTACTGAAAATGGACATATATCCAGTTAGACTAGCCCAGTCAACAAATGTAAAATAAAATAAAATAAAATAAAACAATACCCTGCAGTGTTCTGAAATTACTAAAATATTACCACCCACTCTAAACCCGAAAACTTAGCTAATGTGGTTGCAGATAACTACAGTGCTAACTTTGCCTTATAAATATCCACTGAAATTCCAGAATTCCTTGAATCCCTGATACCCCTTAAGATTTTAAGAGAACATGTCTTAACTGTGCTCTCAAAAACAGTAACACTGCCTGCATGTGCCTAATGCATTCTGTATTATTGGCTCATGCTTGTTGTATGCATGGGCTAAGCCAATTTACCAGGATGCCTATTAAAATGTGCCATGCATGCCCTATTTTAACTTCTACTAAACATGTTTATCTTAGGATTAGCTAGTGAGTATGTCCCTGAAGCATGAATATCTGCTGTTGGAATGCATCTTCATAAGGATTAAACACCTATCATCCTAACTAGCCTAATCTGCAAGGCCAATAAATGCATTATATCTGACTTCAAAAACTAAAATATCAAAAATGTCATTCACCTGGACTCTCAGAAGTTTGGCTTTGTGAAAGAAAGTACATCCAAAAAGACAATGAGCCAGCAAACTGTGACCTGAAAATTTTATTGATTAATGCAGCATAAAAATCAAGTAACCAGGCCGGTTTCGGCTGGTAAGAAACACAGCCTTCATCAGTGTGAACATAAAAACAAATGCTACTGTTTATATACCTGCATCTTAATTAATCATAACCTTCATTGGTTCATTTAAAATTGCTCATTAAGACCAGGTGGAAATAATCTGCCTAGCTTTACAATCCATTTTTTCTCTTTAGTATCTAGAATGGAATGCCAACCTGTTTTGTTTAATTTATTTCCCTTTACCACATCAATAACCATAAATGTAACTGATTTGTGTATCATACAATGTTTATATAATGCATTGTTGGATTTTTTGTTCTTAATGTTACTTACATGCTCAGAGATACTCAGCCTGAGTGGACGAGATGTTTGGCCAATATAGAAAGATCCACAAGTGCATGTGGCCAGATATACAAGCCAATCACTGCTGCAATTGGCAAAAAAATTGATGTCATACACAATGCCACAGTTTTTACTCGTGAACTGTTTGGACTTAAATATTTTATCACAGTGTATACAGTGGCCACATGGGAAACACCTGATCAAAGGTTCACCTGTAATGGTAGTTTGTGTCACTTGAGACCAACTTTTGTCATGAGAATGTTTATAATGATTGAAACAGGATGCCAAATTTTTACCTTTGCGAAATGAAAGCAGACACCTATCCCCCCTAAACCCACAGGCATTTAAAGGTGACCCCCGGTAACATATTCAATAGATCTTGATCACACTGTAGTTTGTTCCAATGTCTGTATATGCTGTTAATAATTACATCTGAATTCCTTGCATATGTAGTGACAAATCTAATGGGTTGTGGGTTCCATTCTTCACATGATTTGTAAGTCAACAGATCCTCCCTTTTCAATGTATTTGCCCAGTTGTTGGCCCACAGAACATGTCCCATATGATATCCCCTGGACTTGAATCTACTAGTCAAGTCCTGTCTATGTTCTTGAAAAGTGCGTTCCTGAGAAAAAATATGCCTCATTCGTATGTATTGTGATTTGGGGATATTCCTTGCTATGTGAGGGGGATGAAAGCTGGATGCATGGAAGACAGCACTGAATTGTGGATACTTCCTATAGACCTGCGTACTTAAAGTATGATCAGGTAATCTATTGATCAAGACATCAAGGAAAGTGATGGTATCTACATGATGGTTAACTGTAAAATGCAGGCCCCATTTGTTGTCATTCAAACAGGATATAAATTCCAACAAGTAATCCACATCTGTCCTCCATACCATCCAGCAGTCATCCAAATAGCATCTCCAAATGTCAATTTCAACCAGGAAAATATTATAGCTACTATCATAAATGATTTGTTCCTCAATAAATGCTATGAATAGGTCAGCATAAATGGGGGAAAAAGATGCCCCCATAGCTGTACCCTTGGTTTACCAATAGCAAGTATCCTGGTAAAAGAAGACATTGTTAGTTAAGACATGATCTGCAAGACCTACAAGAAAGTTGTTAAAATTAGGCTGATATAAATCAGCCACCTGCAACCAATAACAAATGTCTTCCAGCCCAACTTGATGAGGGATGTTAGTATATAAAGCACTAACATCGAGTGTGCACATAAGCCATCCTGGTTCCAAATGGGTTTCAGAAATGATTTTGAGGAATTCTGTGATGTCTTGTAGACGAGAACATACCCAAGTTAGCATAGGCTTCAGATAATTAGTGAGAAAAATTGACAAAGGTTCCGTAATATATATTTTTCCTGAAACAATTAGTCTTCCGGGTGGATGAACAGGATCTTTGTGTATTTTGGGTAGAAAATATATGTATTGATTAGCAGAGTCATAAATCATGAGTTGCTGCGTCACCCTATCAGTGATAATACCTTCGTCCCTAGCAGTTAACAAGTCATCTATTTGTTTCTTTAATCTAAAGATGGGGTTGATGGACATTTTTGAATAATAGCATCTATCAAGAAGCTGACTTTTGGCCTCATTATCATATTCTGACCAATTCATTACTATTACTGTCCCACCCTTATCAGCAGATACAATGACAATATCCTTGTTGTTCTGTAACTCTATAAGTGCATCCTTTTAAGCCAGAGACAAATTATTGGGTTTAAATGAAATATCAGAGCTTTGATAGTGCAGATCTTTGAGAACAACGCTCTGAAACTGGTGCACTATAGGATACATAGGGGAAGATATTGTGATTTGTGATATATAAATGTATCATTATCATCGTTGCCATCTGTATCACCAAATTGCAGCTTAAGATTGAGTATTCTATAAAAAGATGTTACATCTTGTGCCAAAAAATCTTCAGAGGCCACAAAGCCAGGAATAAAAGTCAGTCCTTTATTCAAAATGGACATGTGAGTTGTTGACAAATTGAAATCACATAAGTTCAAAACATTTACATTTTCATTTACGTCTGTATTGCTAGTCTCAAGAGACCTTGTATATTGTTGATTTTTCCTGTGCTTCCTCCCCCCTCATTTGTATCTTGGCCTAAAGGGACAAATCCCTGTGTCCTTTTGGGGGTCGGTGAATCTGTTGCCAGGTGCATGTCACTATCTGTACAAGAAGATAGATCATCAGTAGATGATCCATTATCAACTGGATGTTTTTTGAGAATGGATCTGGGCCTTTTTCTTTTTTGAGTTCTGGATTGGCTTTGTATAAATCTAACTTGCTTATCAGCATTGCTAAATGGGTTGCTACCCTGGTAGTCTAACTGATCTCGTTGGAATTTTTTTATTTTTCTGGATTTGAGTTGCTCTTCAAGGTTGCTTAAATCAGCAGCTACCTTATTCAAATTTCTGGTAAAGAAGGATTCTCCTTCAAATTTCTGCACCTCACTACACAGTTTTGTGACCTCACTGATCTCACAATCAACCACTCTGTCATGGTACTTGGCCAAAGCCTCAACAAAAGACATGGTAGCTTGCTGCTGGATGGCTCCCCACTGACTAGTGAGCTCCTCATCCTCCTTACTTACACAAGGCTGTATTCTAATCCAAAGCCCTCTAGGTGTGATACCTTTGGCCATATAGGCCTTGAAGTGCTTGGAGTGCCATACATGTGACCTTAATGACCTCATATGCTTTTGCAATTGATCAAATGCCAATCCACAACTGGTCTCGGGACCCAAGGGTGCACTGCTGTTGCCATTATTGGTTGTTGTACCAAAACCAAATACCCCAAGATCCTCCCTGTCAGCTGACAAATCAGATATCAAGCTGATTAAATCCATACTGTAAACCTGCAATAAATACAAGTCAAGATCTATAAACCTTTAACAATAACAGATCAAGATCAAACAGTATTCCACTTATTCAAAATATTATTGATCACAAAACCATATATATAAGTGGATATTGGCAATGATAGCACTTACCACAAACCAAGTAATGCTACGCCAATATCAACTAACTGTGTTTAGTCCATTCACACACCAAACATGAGCAATAATAGCCAAAACCTGAGCCAAAATCTGGCAAAAATTAAGTTAAAGCTACGCTCCACTATTCATATACCAGTGACTGAAAACCTTGAACCATTATTGAAGATGTTGAGGAAAAATCATTACCCATCAAACTCCAAATAATGATAATGGTTTGAAAGCTGACCAACCAAAATCAACAATTGCACAATTCTGAACAGAAGCATTAGCAGTCACCACTATACCAAGTTCCCAAAACACAATATAGGAACCCAAATAGTCAGAGAGAACCCTGCAGCAGCAATGTCAAGTAATACCTACTGAAAAAGGTAAGATAATAAATGTAGCATGAATCCGGACAACTTATTGTCAGTTCCAAAACTGTGCAGTGTGTACAGAAACTGTATAAATGACTAAACTATGAGTTTACAATAAGTAATCTATTGAAGATGAATAAGAAAGGAACAATCCAAGATCCTTATATACCAAACCTGTATAAATGATTCCTGTGTTAATAAGAACCAAGACTAGCTGGAAAAAATATAAATAGCGACCATATGAAATGAAAACAGTTTTAGAGCCTTACCACCTGACTTAAAAAAAACTTGAATGTGAAAAAATTTAGATCCTAAAAGTCTTAGGTAAAGCTGCATAAATACTATTGTAAGCCTATACAATGCCAAGCCAATATGTAAAAAGGCAATGCCCAAAAAGTACTATATAATTGACCCTAACAGGCCCAGTCAGATAGGAACATAGGATATTGTGTGAACCATATGAAAAACACATATTTAGCCATCCATATTAAAAATGAAGTATGCTAAGATAATGATGTATGAATAAACAATATGAATGAGTCCAATCAGTACAAAACCCCAAAGGCTTAACAATAACCTGCGAGAAACTGTCCATTGATTTTTAGTATTATAAACTCCCCACTATTGGTATTTACATTGTTACACATGTACATTTGCCATAAGCATTATTTGCACTATCCCTAAGACAAGCTGTTAGCAATCAAAGATGTAATCCTGATGATACAATATCATCAACATCAGTTATTTTGCCAAAACCAGAAAACGGGCCTATAAATACCTGGTTAGAGCTTATAAATAGCTTGTTTCAACATTGCCCAAAAAATGTAACATCATGTTAATAGACAGATCCCATCAATGAGCCAATAAGCGTACACAGTAACGACATAAATAGCTAACCATGCTGATAATTGAAAATGCCAAAACAAAACATATAGTTATGTCCATTCAATCAGAAAATATTCAACGACTTGGCGATAGGTTCCGAAGAGCAGCCCAATAATCCAAATGATGTTAAGTAAACAAAAAAAGCACCAGTGTTGCAAGTCCATAGAACTGTTTAATGAGTTACAAAAAATAATAAAACGATGTTAAGTGCTTTCATCAAGTATGACTTCTTCAGAACAAAGAACCAATCAAAGAAGCAAGTTTAAATACACAATGCCTGTTGGCCATTGGTTCTAATCCAACCAATTCTAACAATAAAAATTCACTGCTCATGAATATATAAATAATTAAAACTGAACGCTAACTGTCCTGGTGGTGTAGGAGATGCACAGTGTCTTTCCCGCTTGAAAAATGGGTTTAGAAGCAATTGGGTGGTTCAATTTGCAGGCGACATTGAACCAGCTTCTGCAGAACATTCTAACATGAAGCAAGTACGTTATCCTGAAATTACACCAACAGATACTGTAAATTCTAATTTGAATGGTATACCTAGAAATAGTAGTATACCCTGTACAAAAGATAAATGTATTGGGGGAAGAGAACATAAGAAATTTAATACCAAAATGTGCTCATCCTGTACTTGCAAAGAAACTTTACCTTCAAAGGACAATACTGGACATTTTGGCAATTTATTTAATAAGCATTTTACTTTTTCTGCTTCTAGCTCTAAACATAGCAATGGAGCCCTGGTCAACAGGGAAATTGGACATTACAAGTATAGATCGTTGAGAGATATGATCTATACCTTTAAGGAAAAAGTTATTTAAGTTTAAAATGTGTCAGATGGAGATATGCTGTTTAAATGAATGTATAAAGAAACAACTAGCTCCACAGGGGCTAAGAGTGTTCAAATTCCCTTATGGAATTTATTATGATACAGACACTATCAAAGCTTTTACTGATATGTTTAACAAATGGGGGTTAGAACTATTAGGTAAAACTGTCTCCTTTTATGAGACAAAAGAAAAAAAACTTTGTGATGAAGTGAATGTTTTGAATGAAAAAATGATCACTGAGTTATTATTCACACAATATGAGAATTTGTACTATAAGATTATTAATAGAGTGGATCAGAGATGTGATAATATTTTCAATAAAAAAGGGAAGAAATTAGATAGAGACAACAGGCAGTACAAACAACATAAGGTGTACCCTACAGATAAACTGTTTTTCTATGAAGGGGAATATGGTCCTACAACTCGTATACCAACAGAAAAGGTGGATAAAGTTAATTCTAACTTTAATTTTGACTTAGAAAGCGAAAACTATAGGGAAGATGATATAAATTACTCGGGTGACTTTCAGGATTTTCCACTCCCGAGACGCTCAGAGAGAATAGCAAATCGCAAACAAGGGATATACAAAACCTACAGCAAGGCAACTCAGCAGTACAATGGCCACACCAGGTGGTAGATTCTACAGATTCAATACAGTGTAAACACAATATTCAATACACCTTAAATGGCTTCAATATATACAATTATTCTGAAGTTGCTATTACAAAAGAATTATTTTCCTTATTCTCAAAAGGGTTCAGATTTGTTCCAACTAGAATACCTGACATAGCTACAGTAATGGTTGATTTGTAGCTATATCTGAGAAAACTGAATTTGAATATTATGTTTTCAGATAAAACTACTAGAGCAGAATTGAAAGAAATTCCTAAGAAAAGTAGCGTATTTAACCCTCCATTACATCCACTTGTTACTGCTTATGAGAAGCTTGTCAAGGAAGATTTATATAAAATATGGGGAGAGAAGAAGAGATTATTTCCCAATTTAAACCTTGAGGAAAGGAACCTCCTCAAGACCTTAAAAGAAGACAAGGGAATACGAATTATGACACCTGATAAAGGTGGAGGGGTCATTTTATATAGTTCAGAAGATTACACAAATGTTATGCAAAACATCTTATTTAATGCAGACAATTATTCTTTATGTTCCAAAAATGAGATACACATCTCATATCATAGACTGGATATCGATTTGTATGAATATTTAATGGACCAGAGAATATCAAAAAATGATTATGATTTTCTCCTGAACAAGTATCCCAAGATTCCGGTTCTTTTTGGAATACCTAAGATACACAACAACCTGGAAAAACCACCTTTCAGGCCTGTTGTAGCAGCCGCAGGTTCCAAAACACACAATTTAGCAGTATACGTTGACAAAAAATTAAAACATATTGCAAATAAATGTCCCCATTTATTAAAGGATTCCTGGGACTTTTTAGGGCAAACAAAGAAGGAATTATGGGTTCCAGAATGTTTCTTTTTAACTATAGATGTCCAAGACCTATTTTCATGTATTCCCAAAACAGAAGGTTTATGTCTTTTTGAAGAGATACTTTTTACCCATTCATCTCTAACTACAGACGAAGTCTTGCTCATGTGTGAACTCATGAACCTTATATTAGAAAACAACTATATATATTTTGAAGGGGAATATTTTTAACAGCTCAAAGGGGTCGCTATGGGTGCTGCCTGTGCCCCCTTGTATGCTAATTTGGTTCTCTTGGGTTGAGAAATCAAACATGTTTTTCAAAGTGAATTATTTTTATCTAATGTTATATATTACGGTAGATTTTTGGATGCTATTTTTATTTTGTGGAATGGAGGTTCAGAACAAGTACCTGGATTTATCCAGTATCTGAACAAAACCACTGAATTTCAATTTGATAGACAAGAGATCAATTTCTTGGATACTAAAACAATCAAAGCCGAAGATAGATGTATTTCCAAAATCTATCGTAAGAATACTTTTTGCAACAGTTATTTGCATTATAACAGTCATCATCCAATTTATCAGAAAAAAAGTATCATCAAGGGTCAAGCTATAAGAATAGCCAAGATGACAACACTGAGAAATGATGTGATAACAGAGTTTGAATATTTAAGGGATATGTTTTTAGAGAGAGGTTATCCTGCACATTTTATAGACCCTGTACTTACAGATGTTCTTGAAAAATGGGGTGAAACATATATGCCCTTATTAGGTAATGGTGGGGATAACACTGACAATATAGTAAAGGATTCAGAAGTACAGGACCAACCTAATTTCCAACAGGCTTGTGTAATACAATACAGTCCTCTGTACTCCCAGATCAAGGAAATATTGATAAAAAATTGGAACATCTTTAAAACCAATAGTGAGATATTCAGAATATTGGGTGACAAACCCATATTTTCTACTAAAGTAGGTCCTAATATAAAATTATTGCTAGAGACGGGCAACAGCTCAATGAATATGCAAGAGAGAAGGGGTGGAAGTAAACCTTGTGGTAGGTGTTCTTATTGTTCCTATATATTACAAGACAGTTCTATTGCCATTAAAAATCAGAATAAAAGTCATGTTTTTTTAAAAAGTGGCAATTGCTGTTCTAGTAAGTTGCTATATATATAGCTAGGTGTAACACCTGTTCTTTGTTCTATGTAGGGAAGACAGAGAGAATGTTCAAGACCAGGATATACGAGCACCTTTATGACATCAAAAATAAAAAAATATACCAATGCCCTATACAAGCATAGTATTTCTTCCATTAATTTTACATGTTTTAAGTTTGCTATTCTTGAATTTGTAACTGTTGAATTGAGAGGTGGAGACTGGCAAAATGTATTACACAAAAAGGAGCTTCTGTGGCAGTTAAGGCTAGCTGCTGATTTTCCACCAGGATTAAATGAGCATATAACTATAATGCCTATTCTCAAGGAAAATGCAGATTGTGTTTAATTCTAATTTTGTAAAAAATACTTCAGTTTTAATTATTTATATATTCCTGAGCAGTGAATTTTTATTGTTAGAATTGGTTGGATTAGAACCAATGGCCAACAGGCATTGTGTATTTAAACTTGTTTCTTTGATTGGTTCTTTGTTCTGAAGAAGTCATACTTGTTGATGAAAGCACTTAACATCGTTTTATTATTTTTTGTAACTCATTAGACAGTTCTGTGAACTCGCAACGCTGGTGCTTTTTTTGTTTACTTTGTCTTTTTTAGAGCACCATTTGCACCTCTTGTTTGGACTTAATCTAAATGATGTTACTATACCACCGCTAGTCCTTATGGTGTTCGACGTCCTCCTTCATCAAAATCATGGTAATTTTGATAGCCCCAAAGTAGAAATGAAGCATGCATACACTCCCGTTTGTTGAAATAGGTCCCATTGTGGAACTTGAAAATTATAAGTCCCAAAAAGTATATAAACCATATGCTCCAGCTGAAGGAAAAGCCAGACAAAACAGTACCTGCTCAGTGTTACAAAACTAGAATACCAACACTTGAGCTATGGATCGTGAAAAGTTTAAAGTCCCAAACAGAAAAATATTTCACTCAAAAACAAAAAGTCATGCTAAACAGTACCTGTTCAGTGTTGAAAAAGTTGAATATCAACGCTTGAAAGGGAGGTTAGCTGCATATACGTAAATCAATACGCCAAGCCACATCAAATGTACAGAACCCAAAAAAACACAAATACAACAAAGAAAGGTCATGTCTATTTAATTCAAAAAGTTCACACATGCAGTGGGTAGTGATTACTCACCCTATCTGGATCTAGCCGAGATGTTTGACACAATCCTCAATGATGGTGTTATACGTAAACTAAGTTATCTAAATGTTGACCACTGTTGACTGCCTAATTGGATAGAAAACTTACTGAACGACAGAACACACATGGTATAAATATTGGGTACCACCTCAGAGAGCAAGAAAGCACTGTGTAGGGGAACTACAAGGCCCATTTCTAGCACCCCTCCTTTTTGGCCTATACTCTGAACTCCAAACTGAAGACACAGGCATATGGCCATTGAAGTTTGCTGATGAATGTAACGGGTGTTATTGTTTGATTGTTCATTATAAACCACTACAGCAAGAATTAATCATTGCAAACAAAGAATAAGCTGAGAAAAATGTAAAATACTATAGAAAACCATTTGTTATGGTAACATTTGTTAAACATTTTCTCATCTCCAACTTACAGTACAACCATCACCCCATTTCAGATTGATACAGTACTATCTTGTCATTTTGGTTGATAATTCCCTCTACATCATGTGCCATCAATAGTCATGAAATCCATCTGTTTAGCACAACTGATATCCAAAGATATCTCGTCTAGTTCCAAAGTAGTTATCACCCCTAAGTTCTGTTGTAATCAGTCCAATTACTGAGTACAGTGATTCTTTTGGTATGTACTTATACAGGCACATCAAGCAGCTAGAACGGCCCCAACAGCTTTTAACTAAAAGATTAACTGGTCTTAAAAACCTAGTACAGCAAAATAGATTTAAAGCCTTACTTCTGAACTCAGTCTCTTAAAGATTCTTACATGGAAATGTATGTCATTGACTCATTCACTCCATGGAGTTCTGCAGGTTTGTACTCTAAATTTACTTACACTTCAAACAAACGTCCATATCTCTGGAGACATAAGTGTTATTAAAAATGTTAAAGTCAAACTGTTCGGCAAAAAGAAATCTTTCTAGGTTCTTCAACAAGGTAAGTCATGAGAAACACAGTAAATATGTGCTTTGTACTATTTTGTAAAGAACTTATAATATCCCAGTAACTATTAAAGCTACACAGATAGTGTCAGCAGATATTTAGTTTTCCATTTGTGTGCTTTCTTATGAGGCTATGCAGTCCTGTCTGTTATTGTTTACTGAGATATTTAGAAAAATATGAAAAACAGGAAAATATAAATAAATACTGTACAAACACATTTTGCGCATCGGGCAGCGCCGCTAAATCGGGTTTACACTATTCTCGGCTCTACAAAGTCTGCTCTTCACTTTTTCCCTTAGAACTGTTCCAAATCTCAACGTAAGCATTTTCTTTCTAAAGCCCAGCAGTAGCTCGTATAAGTATCTTATAAGTAAGCACTAATAAACTAAGCACTACACCCTCTTATACTCCCTTTAAGTACCTGGCTCCCTATTGGTCCTTTTTGATAAAGTCATAAGTAGTTCCTCATACTATTCTGGCATGTCGAAAAGTCAGTTTCAGGTTTACTCTCCAGTCCAACTGGTGAATATGGGAATCTTGAGGCAATGTTACAACTGCCTTATGTACACAGACCACCCTCTCCTCTTCCAAACAAGATCAAATATATGCGAGAGATGCAACTATATAGCTAAACTGGACATAGTACTGGTGTGGTCAGTCTGGAGGAGAAGGTAATCACACACACCACAAATCCAGTCTCACATAGACCTATCACAACAGCAAACCAAACACACAAACACACAAAAACATACTCGGAGGCTCTAATTAAAAATCTGCCCAAGCAACAGAGACCTCCAAAGCAGACATCCAAACAACTGCTACCCCACAACAATACCCACGTATCACATAGTTCACAAAGTCAGTGTGCCACACAGTCACAGCCCTTAAGGCTAAACAACACACCTAATACACTTGTAATAGGTGACTCTATTGTCAGATACACTGACGTCCCTCTCACCAGGCTGAACAAGGAGAAGGTCACTGTAAGATGCCTGTTGGGTGCCAGGATCCGCCATATAACACAAGCACTCAGGTCACTCCAAAGCAAGTACAAATATGACTCCATCATTTTCCATGCTGGTGTGAATGACCTGAGACGTACCTCCCTGGATTACATGAAAAGAGACATAGAGGAGCTCTCTGATCATGTAGCCCAGGCTGGTATGACCCTGACCTTGAGTAGCATCTTACCCTCACCAAGAATGATACCACAGTATAAAGACAAAATGATCAATTTCAACAATTGGCTAAAGTATTGGTGTCACTCAAAGGGGATCCAGTATCTGTCAGCCTTGGATAACATGCTCGACAAGCCATGTTGCTTCACTAGGGACGGCTTGCACCTGTCACCCCTGGGTTTTCGAATACTGGCAAAGGCTCTTGCCACCCCCATAGTGCCTTTTTAAGGCAAGGCTCAAATGACAAACCCACCTCCTTAGACAACACAAGGAAAAAGAAACTAAGGGTAATGTTACTCAATGCCAGAAGTCTAAACCTCAAGATGCATGCACTCGAGGCTCTTCTCAGTATGGAGAATATCGATATCTGTGCAGTAACAGAAACCTGGTTCAAGGCTCCCGAGAGCACCCCAGCACTACCAGGTTATACCTCATACTACGCTTTTCAGCTGCAAAACTCGGACCGAACCACAAGAGGAGGGGGAGTACCCATGTTCATCAAAGATACCCATACCTCCAGGTTAGTGGCACTGCAAGAAGCAGCTAAGACCATCCATGTGCAACTAGCAGTGGGCAAAACTGCCTTCCAGTTTGTAGCCTGCTACAGACCACCCTGCCAAACTCAGGAACCCCACTTAGCTTTCCTGAAGACACTGGAGAATATGAAGGTCTCTCCAAATATCATTATATTGGGTGACTTCAACTACCCAAACATAGACTGAGAGCACTACTCAAGCCCCAACACCCTCGCCCAACGGTTCCTAGAATTTATAAACTCAAATGCTATGGAACAACTGGTCACCACTCCCACAAGAGGGAAAAATATATTGGACCTGATTATCACCAACATGGGTACTCTATGTTCTATACCTGAGGTATACCCTTCTTTAATAAGATCTGACCATAAATTAATCACTATGGATGTCCATATCCCGTCCGCACCCCCAGCAAAGGAAACCATGGTCAAAAACTTCTCGAAAGCAAACTTCACACTTCTCAGGACTGAGATGGAATCCTACAAAGCCCTCGGGCCAGTGGAAATTAGACCCAAACCGCAAAATCCCTTGCAAATGCATTATATGGATACTTACAGGAATGCATGGATTGTGCTATCCCAAACAAAACCAAGACACACTCCTCCAAAGGCAGGAGACCTGTCTGGTGGACCCCAGCCATAAATAGGCTATACAACAGAAGGAAGAAGCTACTACAGGATAGAGCAAAATCCCAAAAAGGGAAGGCAACTCTGATCAGTACTAGCAAGAAACTACGATACCTCATAAAAGCATCCAAGGCTAGCTTTGAAAGAAAAATTGCACAAGATGCTAAAGATAATCATAAGGCCTTCTTTAGTTATGTCAGGAACTTGGATGGAAACTCCCAGATATGCTCTGAGTTAGTGCAAAATTACAAAAAATACACTGAACGCACAGACATTGCCAACATCCTGGAAGACAGGTTCAGTGCAAACTTCTCCCCCCCTTCCCCCCAAATGTGCAAATGACTATCTCAACAAAGTGTAGCCCCCCCCCTGACATCACAGATGCACAGGTGAGAGCTGCCCTCTCCAAAGCAAGAAACACAGCATATATGGGACCGGACGGTGTCCTGGGCTGCGTTTTACACGAGCTCCAAGAAGAACTGAACCCTCACTTAAAATCACTGTTCAGTCTCAGCCTTACAACAGGATATGTACCCAAAGAATTGCGTACAGCAACAGTGGTCCCACTCCATAAATGTGGTGCCACAACAGACCCCGGTAACTATCGCCCTATAAGCCTGACTAGTCTGGTCTGTAAAGCTATGGAGCGTATCATCATGGAACTCATAAACAAAGACATTGGGAACCTGCAAACACTGGATTATACCCAATTCGGCTTTGTTAAGGGCAGATCTTGCCTTTTGAACCTGGTTGACTTCATTGAAACAGTCACCAAGGCCATAAATGAAGGGAAGGTAGTCCACACAGCCTACCTTGACCTCGCAAAAGCCTTCGACACAATACCCCACTTGGGCATCATAAACAAGCTCACCAGCTTAAATATCAACCCCTATGTCACAAGATGGGTTGCAAACTGGCTTAGGGATAGAACCCACATGGTCAGAATTTGCTGGTGCCATGTCAGACTCTAAACCAGTTACAAGTGGTGTCCCACAAGGCTCAGTCCTGGGACCTCTCTTGTTCGGTATATATTTCTCTGAGGTACAGGCTAACACAGGAGGACTTTGGCTGACCAAGTTCGCAGACGACTGCAAACTGGAGGCCATAGTTGACTCGTCAACTGACACAAGCATCCTCCAAAATGGTCTCACAGAGACAGATAACTGGTGCCAGAGCCATGGCCTGAAGCTAAATGCCAAAAAGTGCATAGTCATCCCCTTTGGGAAAAACAAAGTGCCCACAAATTACCACATAGGTGGTAATCCATTAAGTACGGAAGAAGTAATTAGGGATCTGGGGACCCAAGTAGATAGTAATCTTTCCTTTGACAATCACATTGCCAAAGTGGTTAGAAGGACCTTCTATATAGCCCACCTTATCATGAAAGGGTTCACATCTAGATCAAGAGAGGTCATTGTGCCTTTCTACTCATCACTCATCAGGCCCATAATTGAATACAATGCCCCATTTGGGATGTACCTTACCCGACACCTGCAGCAACTAGAAAGACCCCAAAAGTACCTCACCAAGAGGATTAAGGGACTCAAGCAGATGCCCTATGCAGTTAGACTAAAGAAACTCCAGCTCTACTCAGTTGCTTACCGCCTACTCAGAGGCGATCTTTGCCTGACGTATGAAGCCATGTCCAACCCAGAATTAATGGACATGCTCCACCTCAGGAAATCCAAATCCCTTAGAGCTACACGCTCCAGTGACTTAAACCTCAGCACAGAAATAAATAGGACATGCTGGAGAGACAGATTCATATCCCAGAGGCTCCCCTCACTCTGGAACAAAATCCCAATCCATGTTAGGTAGAGCCCCTCAATGACCCTCTTCAAGAAAAATCTTGACTATTGGATGGGAGACCGTAGATTTACCCCTGTGATCTCCTCTGTGTCACTGCTAGACAGGGGCACTTTAAACTAACCTTAAATGGGCTATCTTCTGTGACCTACTATACTGGAGCACAGTCATCAAATCTAAAAGGGTGGCGAAAGCCAAACACACTCTGGCTAGGCTTGTAAATGCCCTAGGGCAGATAGCCTAGTATCTACCTATGAACCTATGAACCTATGAATACCCCCCTAGCAGTACAAATCTAAGGTCAAATATCAGTGCAGTTGTGTTTCCAGCTATGTCAGCTTTAAGATTAATTTTTTCATTACATTATAAGTCCTATGGCTTTGGAATTATTAATACAAATATGCAATGACTATATAAAATGAAAAGAAGCGACAGTGGGATATAACTACAGGAACACCCGGAAGAGTCAGTAGGCTAAGTTGTTGTAAGAATCACTACAACTCTATTCTTGTCAGCCTGCAGTTAGACACTGTAGACACATTACAGCACAAAACATGGGTGCTATAAAATTGTCTTCAAAAACACTATCTGCCATGCAGGCATCAGCAAGTATAATTATGACAGTGGACAACAATTGCAGCCTGAGCATGACAACCATGAGTATGCCATATTAAGTGTTACTGGATATACAAAATATAATGTATCCTGGACAGTTGTTTGCATATAAATGGTGGCCATATCCTTCAAAATGATATGATACATGCATGCAACCAAAGTCTCTTTCATTGTGTTGACAGTATCTGCTGATTCTGTCATCTACTGGTAGTACTTTTAAGGGCAATACTTTAACTGTTCACTCACCTGCACCACGTCACTTGTGTGCTCACCCTAAACCTCATCATACTCGTCCCCTAGCATCTTTTTCCTAACACCTAAACATATTTTACCTAACAGTACTTCAAATGCATATGTTTCAAAGCAGTCTCTATTCTATGTGAAAATATTTCCACTGACATCCCCTCTTGGATCTGACAACATACACCCTGGTTCATATATCACTGCGGAGAGCATCCATATCTTCCTCTCATAGACATGTAAAATCTATGTCTCACAAAACGTCATGCCACAGATTTGGAAAACTGCTGTAATGAAGCCCCTCTCAAAGCAAACCAACCCAAAAGATACCTCTCACTTCAATCAAGTATTCATCCTTCTAATACTGGAAACTGTCTTGAAAAGACAGTCTACACCCAACTCTTCATCTATATCCAGAAGTACCACCTGCTTCCTTCAAACAACATGGATTTTGGCATGGATGAAGTAATATGACATCACTTTGGTCCCTAACTGATGACATCCTGCTTACCTCTGATAGTGACCTCCTTTTAGGTGTTCTATTTATTGACCTGATAAAGGAGGCATTTGACCTAACTGACCACTATCTTCTCCAAGACAAACCAAATGAAATTAGTATCAGTCCAGATGTTGCTTCCTCACTGACAGACACTTCAGAGTTAAAATAGGATTCTCCCAATCAGA
The DNA here is from genome assembly GCF_019279795.1 of Protopterus annectens. NCBI lineage: Eukaryota > Metazoa > Chordata > Ceratodontiformes > Protopteridae > Protopterus > Protopterus annectens. The sequence continues at coordinate 681,586,380 of NC_056741.1, read as the reverse complement.
ATCTGCACCTATTACCTAATGTGTACCACAATGACCCATTTTTGCCCCTCTCCCCTTCTCCATATTTATTAACAAACTTCCTTGTGACCTCCCCTTTCTTCACTTATTCTCTGTGTAGATGGCATCATCATGTACCAATTAGTTCATGCTCACACCAACTTTCAATATAAACTCTAGTAGGACTTACATGAGCTCCACTAATGGTTCATAAGCCATAAACTACGTCTCAGCCCCACCAAGACCAAAACTATGCTTTTGGAACTCCACAGAAAATTCACCAAGCACCTGACTCTTTAAATATCTTAGACCTACGCAATCATTCCACAGAGACAATCTCTACCTTCTCATATCTAGGACTATTCCAGCAGAAAATGATTGATTTTTAACAAATTGCATAGCTTATGGTTTCAGTTCAAGGGGGAACAACATTTGATATCCTGGGAAGACATAGTTAGCAGACCACAATGTTATGGGAGGAATGGTTTGCACTTATCCCCTCTAGGATATTGGCAAACACCTTTCCACCACCATAGTATCATTTTTAGGCAATGCCAAACTGATAAACTTCCTGACTTAACTGAACCTACAAAGAAATATCTGAAGTTTGTACTGCTCAATGATAGAAGTCTTAAAAAGAAACTCCACACCCTGCAAGCATTCTCCTCCCTGGAGTTTGTAGACATCTTTGTAGTAATGGAGACATGTTTTAAAGTCACAGAAAGCAATCTGGCAGTGCAATGTTATAGTGCCTTTCACATTTTTAGACCAACTACTGTACATGAGGGAACTAAAGGTGGAAGAGTTTCAGTCTATATTAAAAAAAAGTTTCACATCCTGGCTATTTAAAGTGTATGACTCACTGGAAGCCATACAAGTACAACTCACCATAAACAAGGTCTCTTACCATATTCTTGCAATGTATAGGTCCTGCTCCATGTCCCAGGAAACCCATATTACTTATTTCAATCTCCCTTACCGTTCATCTCAAAACAATCTTTATAAGGGATCTCAACTACCCATCTATAGATTGGGAATCCTACACCACTTCTAATTCATATGTAGAGTGATTCCTAAACTTTGTTAATACCAACATCCTGGAACAGTCGGTCCATTCTACTACCAGGGGTACAAACATCATTGACCTTGTAATCACAAACATGAGGGAGCGATGTCCCTCACGCAATATAATGCCCTTGACCATCAGATCTGATCATAAGGCAGTATTGCTTGAAATAAAAAAATAAAAAAAAATAAATCTAGGGAGCCAATAAAACTGAAAATCTTTTGGAATTATTCCAAAGCTAACTTCTCTTTACTAAGCGACACATTGGCTAAATTTTAAGCACCCCAAAACTCAATAAACACCATAGCATATGATGGTCTATTTATAAAGTCCCTGTACAGCTATATTGATAGCTGTATTGAGTGAGCTGTACCCACTTGTACTAAGAATAAGACTAACTCAAAATGACAGCTACCCTGGTGGTATCACAATATCAATCAGTAATACAAAAAAAGAAAATAAATCTTGTGCAAATTGTAGGAGGAGCAAAGCTCAACATACTAAAAGAAAAAAAAAACACGACATCAAAGCAGGTAGTTAAGAGGGTCAATTAATACTTCAAAGGCTAAATTTGAAAAAAAAAATAGCTTCTCAGGCAAAAGGGCAACCAAAAATCTTTATACAGCTATGTCCATGACCTCAAGGGAAATACACAACAATGCACAGAACTTATTGTAAATGGGATCACTCACACTGAACCGGAGGCCAACCTTTTGGCTGATTGCTTCAGATCAAATTTCTCCCCCACTTCCCCTTAATAGTCCAAAGAAAATGCCATATACCAAAACTCCCCCAACCATTACAGGGAGCAAGTGTTCAATGCACTTTCTGAGGCCAAAAACACTGCTTTAATGGGGCCTGATAACATCCTGGGATGCTTACTAAATAGCATAAAACATGAACTCTCTAGTCCACTTGAATGACTTTTCAACTGGAGCCAACAATCAGGGCTTGTGCCCAAGGAATGGAAGATGGTTACAGTAATTCACCTGAACAAAGGAGGTCTAACAGTGATCTGAGTAACTACAGGCCTGTAACTCTGACCAGCCTCATGTGTAAGGCCATGGAAAGAATCATCATTGACATGACAAATGAGGACACAGGTTACCTGCAAATGCTGGACTTATCACAGTTCAGCTTTTCTAAAGGTATTTCATGCCAGTTAAATCTGGTAGACTTCTCAGAGTGAGCCACCAAAGCAATGGATGATGGCAAGACTGTGCACACAGCTTCCCTTGACCTGCAAAGTCTTTTGGTACAATACCACACTCAGGCATTATAGACAAGCTCAATAAATTAGGTATAAACTCTTTGATCACCCACTGGATAGCCAACTATCTCACTGATAGGACCCAGCAGGTCAAAATAGGTGAGATCACCCCCACCAAGATGCAAGTCACTAGTGAAGGCCATCAGGGCTCAGTATACGGCAAGCTCCATTTTGGTATCTATTTCTCTGAAGTAGAAGTGAATGCTTTAGGGTTATAGCTGACTAAGTTTGCAGATGATTGCAAGCTGGGGATTATCATCAGCTCCCCTGCAGAGACTAGCATTCTTCAAGAAGGCCTATTTCTGACTAATAAATGGTGGCATAGCTATGGTCTTACACTCAATGCTAAAAAATGCATAATTGTACTGTTTGGGAAGTTAGCAATCCCGGCTAATTGCCAAATTGATAATACACCCCTAAAAGGTCAGAGATCTGGGTACACACATAAGCAGTAGCCTTACCTTTGATCATCACATGATCACAGTGGTGAGAAAACCATTTTATGCTGCACAACTTATAAATAAGGGCATTGCATCTAGGTCCAAAGAGGTCATTATCCCACTGTACTCTGCCCTTATCAGACCAGTCTTAGACTACAATGCTCTACCTGACCAGGCACATGCATCAAATAGAATGACCTCAGAGGTTCCTTTCAAAAAGAATATAACATGTAACAAACCTACCTTACTCAGAGCACCTTACAGCTCTTTCCTTCTGCTCAGTCTCCTATAGATTGCTGAGGGGTGTGCTATGCCTGGCTTACAAGGCATCCACATACTCCACACCTGTGAATCTCCTGCATATTTGTAAGTCATATAGTAGCAGAAATACAACATCTAATAGCCAGAATTTTGTCTGTGACTTAAAGAGAGAAAAGGCTGGAGAGACAGATATGTGTCCCAGAGACAAAAAGCTCCATACCCAACCAAATTAAGTGCAGCCTAGACCAGTGGATGAGGAATACAAAATTTACCCCAGCCCTTCCATCCATGTCCCTTATGGACAGAGATAGCTAATAAATTCCTGGCCTTCAATGTCCTCTTTGGATACAGGATGCCATTATTCTTTCAAGAAGACTTGGCTAGGCTTAAAAAGGCCCCTGGGCCATTAGCCTAGTAACAATCTATGAATCTTTAGCAATCTATGAATCTGTCTTGATCAGTCACTAAACTTCCACTTCCTCCTAGACAAAGTGAGAGCCAAAATAGACTTCCTCCTCTTCTGGGCAAATGCGATCCACCCTTTTCTATCTCAACTAACCAGAGGAACCATTGGCAAAGGGGTTCTGCTTTCCTAACTTAAATATGGGCTCCCAATTTTTGCTTCTACCTCCACAAAAAAACATTACAACATGCCAGACTATGTCTAACAGCATCTTCCAGTTCATTACAAGCTCTCCTGTCTATGAAAATCACTGTATCACCTGAGGAAAAGCCAAATGGTTGCCCATAAAACAAAAATCTTGCCTACTTTTAGGATCCCAACTCTACAAACTACTTTACATCTACACATTCACTGCCCTTGCATCTAGACTTCATGAAAAAAAAACTCCTCACACAACCTGAGACACTACTTACAAGCCACGCCATCTGTCGTTACCCCTAGAACCAATCTCCACAGAACTGCATATGCTTTGTCCCGTAAGGCACCTCCCATTTGGCAAGCTCTCCCCATTGATATTAAGGAAATCAACACTTATTCCAAATTCAGAATGAAATTCTAAAAGCACTTCATCCAAGCCAAATGCTCCTGCTTCAACACAGGAAATATCACTCCTTTCTGAGTCTCTTCTCCTCTCTCAACATTCACTGAAGATTGACCCAATTCAGAAACGAATGTATGTATTGTACATTATGCTATGTATGATTGTACATTGCACTGTGGTTGTTCACTGGAAACCATGAAAATATTTTTTTCTATGTAATTAATCTGTTCTGCTATCTTACATTTCTGTATTTTGTATTTGTGAAATGTTTTCAATTTCACCCATGCTGTACCTGAAATTGGTCAGAATTGATCAGTGCTCTACTCAGTAAACACATGGAAGTAAATAAGTAAATAAATAAATAAAAGTAGCACTCACCATCATGCACACACACAAGCACACACACACACATGCACACACACACACACACACACACACACACACACACACACACACACACACACACACACACACACACACACACACTCACGCATGCACGCACACGTACGCACATGCACACACATGCTTCATGCATACCAATACACAACCGAAACATAGCATGTGTTCTGCACCCTTGCTGTTACTCTAACCTGTAAATACATGCTGATACATAACAGCACTAGTTTTGATACCTCTTTCATCATTCCTCACTCCAGGTAGTGTCTGGCAGTAGATCACAATGGAACTGCTGTTAGAAACTCACTGACTCTACAGTAGCACATCTGTAACCAGTAGTTAACTCACCATATAAGGCAACATTCAATGTGACAAGTTTTATTTCTTCCTGCACTCTACTATGAGTGAATTTGGCAGCTACTAAGTATAGAAATAGCTGTCAACAATTTATGCAATCAACACAATAAATGGATATTTCATATATGCACATGCATATACATATACCTATACCTATATATATATATATATATATATATATATATATATATATATATATATATATATATATATATATATATCTGTTTTACATTTGTTGACCGGGATAGTCCAACTGGATACATGTCCATTTTCAGTGGAGGCCTGGGGAGAAAAGCTCTAAGGTACATACAGATAAAGATTACATGATTCATATTAAACACTATCTCCAGATACTCTATATAATTAAGATGTACAGTTTGCAAAGTTAAGAATTCCCAAGGTAAATGACCTAGGATATGTAACACATCTAAGCTGATGTAAAGATTTTAGACACAATTAAATGAGAGAGCTTGTCAGGCCTGTTAATTTTCAAATACTGTTTGAGTTTTTTTCTTAAATTGACTCAGGTTGGCTTCTAAGGTGATGTCTGCGGGGAGAGAGTTCCAGGTTCTACCTTTACCTACAGAGTTGGCAAACAGAGAGACACCAGCTTAATTGTTAGTTTTGACAGTTTGAACTAGCAATCTATTGGAAGATAGAAGAGGTCTGAGATTGTTATAGAGGGTTAATAATGTTTTTAAGTGCAGGTGTATTTTCAGGTTGGTTAAGAACTTTATATGCCACTCTAAGTTTGTTATACTCAATTAGGCTGGGGAGTTTTAACCGCTCAAGATAGTTTAGATTGTTACAGTGTTGTGTCCTAAAGGGCATCCCAGTTGCAAATCTGGCAATGTGATTGTAGCAGCTAGAGAGTTTGTTGAGAACAGATTTGCTTAAGTTGGTCAGTAAAGGGGATGCATAAAGAAGAGTTGTGAGTAGGTGAGAGGTGCAATGGCAGTTCTAGCTAGTGGGGATAGGAAAGGTTTAATTCTGTAAAGTGACCCAAGTTTTTTTATTTATAGCTTTGATAGTATGGTTGACATGCATACCAAATTTGAGGTTATTATCCATGATAACACCTAGGAGTTTCGTTGAGGTGTCTGGGGAGATTTTGGTTCCATTATTATATTTTATGGTAAAGGAAAATGCAGTGGACCTATGAGTAGGTGAGAAAAGTAGCAACTTTGTTTATTGGGATTTAAGATCAGACAATGATCAAGAAAGCCAGTTTTCAACTATGTTAAAGGTTTCCTGGGTTGATGTCCACTGATCTGACTGGGATGTAGCTGAGCAGATCAGATTGGAATCATCTGCATATTGAATACAGTTAGCATTAGGGATGACTGTGTAAATGTCATTAATGAAGATGGAAAACAGCAGAGGTCCTAGTATAGAACTCTGGGGGACTCCCAGGATATTAGGTAGAAGGTTAGATAGTTTATTTTGCCATAGGACAGCATGCTGTCTACCACTCAGATAAGATTGAAACCATTGAGGAGCTTTAGTATCTAAGCAGATTGTTTTCAGGGTGTGGATTAGTAGCTGGTGATCAACAATATCAAAAGCCTTGGAGAGATCCAAGAAGAGGGAAGAAGATAATTTATTATTATTACAGTTATAGTTTATGGCATTAGAGAAGGCTGGGAAGGCTGAGCCGGTACTGTGGTGCTGAGAGTTTGTCAAAAGATTGCTCTGAAGTAGGTGATGTAGCAGTTGTCTATGAAGACATTTTTCCATGATTTTAGCCAGTGGAGACAATATAGCTATTGGTCTGAAATTTGATAGCTCAGTAGAGCTACTGCCTTTGTGGAGTGGTATCACATGAGATGTTTTCCAGGTGGAGGGGATTGTGGCTTCTGCTATGGTACAATTGATTAGTATGGAGATGGGGTATGTTATGGCATCTGGGGCTTTTTGTAGATAGTCAGTGGGGAGTAGATCAGCTGATAGTGTAGTTGGTTTTGATTTTTATATATATATATATATATATATATATATATATATATATATATATATATATACACACACACACACACACACACACACACACATATATATATATATATATATATATATATATATATATACATGTAGATAGGTAAAATTCAACAAAACCACTATTACAGCACTTCTCAAGAAATGTAAATAGCACAAATGCTGCTGATATGTTTGTTTGTGTCTTTCGGCTTTTCCTGGTTAGGGGTCGCCACAGCGGAACTCTGGTCTGCTAATGATTGGTAGTGGATTCTTACATACCGGGTTACCAGCCCTGATGCACAACCTTCAACGAAGGCACACCCCATTCATGTATGCCTCCACACAGACGACGCTCTAGCTGAGAATCAAATGGGACAACGTCTTGCTATGAAGTGACAATGCTACCGCAGCACCACCACCGCAGTATAATGAAATTTATTCCATAATTCCACATACATTACCTGGCTTACTATGGAACTACAAACCAGTTTCGCTCCTTGGCATCACCATTGCTCCACTGGAAATGACTAAAGCATTACACTTATACACCTCATTTAAAGGTACAGTCCGAAGAACAAGTGATAAGTAATAAAAAAAATCGCTAATATATCCACTAAATTGCAACCCCTAAAGAAGGAGGAATCACACAAAAAGAGGACAAACAAGTTTTACATTATATGCAAATAATATTTCACCTACAACTAATGATGGAGAAGAGCAAAGTAAATCAAAGACATACTAATAACCCCAAATTTAAATATATGATCATCTACAGCTAATGTTTTGAAACCTATAAAGCGCCCATCTCCGAAACTTCAAAAAAAAATCATTATGTCCAGGCTTGAATAGTACACCCAAATTCACTATCCATATTTTCTCCTTTTATGATAATATTTTATGTTCAGAAATGTTGGACAGACCCTCACCCACCACCATATCAGTTCCAACAAAAATAAAGTGTGCAATGGAGTGTTCAAATCTGTACTTAAACGATTACTGTCGTTGTTGTTAACTGCTATTCTCTGTGTAAAGGATCTCGATGTCTGATCATCATAGAACACACCACATTGGCAAACTGCCATGTAAACCACCCACTCACTCTTACATGTTATAAAGTTCCTTATATTATAATCTTTGGGTGTAATAACTGTAGTAAATGGCTTTGCCCTAGAAACTATATTACAATATGTACAACTACCACTGAATGTACTTCCATATGGTTGGTTCTGTCCATCCTGTGTATTAAAACTACTACCAACCGTACCTTTTTATGAAACCTGAGAAATATTCTCCAATGTTTTTATCCCTTTGAAGGCCATAATGACAAAGAGATTGCAAACATTAATCAAAAAGGAGTCAATGTCTGTTAATTACCTACTTCACTTTAAAAGTATTCATCCCAAATGTGGTTATGAACCCGGGTGCCCATATATTACAGCTATCAACAATCACTTCATTTTTACCCTCCAGCAACATGTCTCTAGATTGTTTAGTGGCTTCATTATATGCCTTTCTAATCAAATTCATCTTGTATCCCGTTTTTTCAAACCTCTTCACCACTTTAGAGGCCTCCACTTTAAGCAATACATCAGAACTGCAAATATTCCATAAGCATAAAAATTGTGCAGTAGGGATATTTTTAGTGACATGGTCAGGATGACAACTTTTAGCATGTAACAGAGAATTTTTGCTGAAGGGTTTATAATATAACCTTTTAGCTATACTGCTATCAATAAGTTTAGTCACGTTAACATCCAAGAAATCAATTTTAAACAAATCTGTCTTCACAACAAAAATAAGGCCAAACGTATTAGCATTAAGATAGTCCACAAATAATTTCCACAATTCTAGGGTACCACACCAGACACAGCAACAGTCATAAAGGAAACATTGCCACATATTAAGATGTTTCATGTACATATTTTCAACAGTGTAAATCAAGTTCATTTTCATGTATCCCATAAAAAGATCTGCATATATAGGGGCAAAAGTAGTACCCATAGCAGTACCCTTAATCTGTAGATACCAATCAGCCTTATATCAGAACACATTGTGTTCCAATACTATGTCAACTAATTTAATAAAAATTCAATCTTAAGCTCAGAGTACATTTGCAAATGAACTAATATCTAACTGCAAGTATCCCCCGATAATAGGGAATGCTAGTCTACAGGTGTTGAACATCCGATGTACACAAATGAGAGTTAGGTGGGACTTGAATGTCATTCATAAATACAAGGAATTTATTAGTATCCTTAATACGTGCCCTCACAAACTTTAAAAGTGGTTTGATCTTGATTTTAAGATACAAAGACAATAGTTCAATTAACAAACCACTTCCTGAGAATATTGGTCTCCCAGGTGGATTTGTTATCCACTTGTGTATTTTTGGTAGGATATAGAAGCATGAGACTTGGGATCATCCACTATCAACTGCTGGACCAAAACATCTGTAATAACCCCTTGATTTCTGGCCTCAAACAGAAAATTATCTATAAATAACTTAAATTCTGAAAGGGATCATATGGTAATTTGGAATATAATATTGAATCATTGAGTTGTTTCATTACTTCATGATCATAATGTCCAGAATCCCAAATGACTATGACACCACCCTTGTCTGCATTAACATTAGTGACTTTCTAATTACTTTTTAACCTATTGATCGCATCTTTCTGTCTTATAGTTTAATTATAACCATAATTTTTAGAAATATATTGTTGGTTCACATGCAGATCACAAATTACCTGTTGTTCAAAAATCCTAACAACAGGATGATATGGTGGCTGAAAGGTAGAACATTTAAACCTAAAGAAGGTTTTACCAGTAACTTGTTGTTTTTGACTATAGAAATAGTTTAGGTTTAAACCCTGGCAAAATTGTTTAACATCTTCAACAATAGAAAACTGAGAAACATAAAAAAGATGGAATAAATCTCAAGCCTTTATTTAACACCTCAATTTCATGCCTAGAAAAACTCTGTGAAGTTAAATTAACCACAATCTGGTCCTCATTCTCATGATCAAACTCAACAACACAAATGTTCACTTCTTCATCAAGTTCTTGAATATATCCTCCACTGTTTCTCTTCTGATGCTTCCTTCCACCTCTCCTAAAGCACCTCTAAAACATAATTGGTGAATCAAGGTCCACCACTTCACCTGTGTCAGTTTCAGTATGGGTGCTGGAACAATTACTATTAAATTCCGAGGCACCAGATTCAATATTATTAGTCCCAAAGGCTTTTTCCAAAATATGGAAGTTCATTCTGTGGTAGTTGTACATATTGTAAGATAGTTTGTAGGACACACACAGACACACACATACACACACACACACACACACACACACACACACACACACACACACACACACACACACACAAATAAATATATATGTATATGGATGTATAACAGAATCCTGTGTGCATACTTTAGTCGAACACATACACATACACAGATACTGTTATTTTTTAATTAGCTGCTTCTTTTTATTTGGCACACAGCTATTACATTATTAGCATAATTTGGGCATTGAGTAGTGCATTACAGGTTTCATATATAGTGTGTTTACACACACACACACACACACACACACACACACACACACACACACACACACACACACACACACACACACAGCTACCCACCACATATACACAAGGCTCACGGATATTTGAGAAATTAGAAGGCTACTAGTTTATCGACACCACATCTTTCAGATACTGGAGGAAAATTAGAATAGCCAGTGAAAATCCAGATAGACACAAGGAAGACATGCAGATTTTTTTGCAACTTTATTAAAGTGTCTGTATAGTGAAAGCAACAAATCAATAAGCTTAAGTTAACTAGATATAAAAGGTCCTAGACCAGATCCATGAATAGCTAATCTCTGTCCTGTTACCATGTGCAAGTCACAGCACAACTTGCATGTGATAGCATGCTATTTTGTATTCAAGAAAGATAGAGTATGCTAATGAAAGCTAACCAGCTAATTATTGCATCCAAGATGAAGGAGCCATTAGGAAGCTATATAGTAATATTGTAGCCTTGGTGTAGCTCTTTGCCATGAACTCCATAACCGACTGGAATACGGCCACCATCACACTTAGAAAAAAGGCATTGTTAGCAGCTGCTGCTCTCTTACATGTGTGTGCAACAGCCTCAAATCTATGCTGCTGCTGCTGCTGCTGATAGATCTTGCCCAAGGTGAATAAGTGTGTGCAGACCACATTTAACACATCGAGGACTGCATGATATTGAAATATTAGAGTGATACAGGGTTGATAGATAAACACTACAGTAACTCTGCAGCCTCTGGTGCCCTGACCTCAGACCCACTGGAAATCAAGTAGAACCTATACCAGTGGAAACTGAAGTATGTTCATAGCTTCATAGGTTAATAGGTGTGTACTAGGCTAATGCCCCGGAGCCTTTACAAACCTAGCCCATACAAGTGCCCTGGCATTGTGCAGATTGACATTAGTAGCCTTAAGGCTATTAGCTACTGGTAGATTCCAGAGACCTACTGGGGACAGATTAGGGGTGTCACAAGCCTCAGCCTCCAGAATATCACACCAGTGTCTAAATGCTATGCTAGAACATGCAAGGAAGTACATCTATTTTCCACACATACCAGAAGAGATAGCAAGAGCAATGCAGGAATTTTATGGTGTAGCACACTTCCCTGAGGTTTTGGGAGATATAGACTGCACTCATATAGAAAAAAGAAAAAATCCCTACCTGGTGAACAGGCAAGGATATACATCAACAGGAAGTGGTTCCACTCAGTCAACTGTCAGATTGTCTGAAATGCCCAAAGAATCACCCTTAATGTGTGCGTAGGCAACTGAGGCAATTACCATGACTCACACATATGGCACACATCTCACCTTTGCACAAGGTTTTCTGGGGGTGATGTTCCACAAGGCCATCTACTGGATAATGCAGGTTATGCACTGGAGCTGTGGCTCATAAAACCCATCGTAATTGCACACACCCACAGAAGAAGGATATGATGGTGACTATAATCAAACTAGAAACATCATAGAGAGTGTGTTTGTCATGCTGCATTCACATTTCCACTGTCCAGACACATCAGGGCATGTCCAGCAGTACGACCCAGGTACGTGCACAGAAATTCTCACAGTGTGTGACATGTTGCACGATATCATCTTGAGGAAACAGCTGCAACACGAACAGCAAGGGCCAGGACCACACATTGCTTGACCACAGGCAGGACCAGCACATACAGATAAGGATTCTGAGGGAGAATCTCCAGCTGCAGAGGGCACCAGCAGATGTAGGCATGCACAATAATCATGTGCCCTTACTAAGAGTTAAAGGATACCACACACACTCACTAACTAAGAAGCAAACAATAGCACACGTACTTATCAGTGGAGGAATATGCATAGCAACCTAAGCAAGTACAAATGTTAAAACTGATGCCAGCCAATGTCCACAAACTTGACTTCCCCACTTAATGGCTGTGTACAGATTTCATCAGACAGAGACAGTGCCAAAGCACATGGCTCATACCAGCAGTAATATCAAGGTAAGTGTGGATCCTATAGTATATAAAAAATGTGTAAGAAAATACATTGCCTTCATATTGTTAGTCATAAATGCACTCAGTCAGAACCTGTGTGAGGTGTCCAGCAATGGCAATATTGGCTTATAGGAATGAAATCTGCAATATACAGCTATGCATTGCACACAATAGCCAGCAAAAAGCTGATAACTTACCCACTGAGTACAAAACAGTCAAAGAGACACTCATATCAACAGTTTCACAAGTTGACCAATAAGCAGGAAAGCAATATCAGTGATTTGAATGTATGGCTTACAATATTAACTGAACAAAAATCCTTTCGAAATAAGCATGTACAAAAACATCCAAAATATTCTTATGTAATACATATGTATAAAATCAATGGCTTACTATGAGAAAGTTGAAGCGGACTCTGTTGAATCCACAGTAGCTGAAGTCCGGAGGCCAAATTGCAGTACAACTCTCGCCCCCCCCCATCTCGACCCATGTTAAATCCCATTCCGCGGTCAAAGTCGAGTTGTATTTCGACAATGTCAGAATTCAACATTGTCACTTTCACGGATGTGGGTTGGTGATTCCATCAGTCCTGATTGACCTTCCCATAGTAAACCAAATCAACACAGTGAGAAAGACCCACCTAGCTAGCCACTCTGTGCATCAGACATATAAGCAAACCTAAGTCAAAACCAAATGAACAGAAGACATGGCACAGTCATCATCATTTGCACAGGAAGGGGCACTAGACTAAGGCTGACACCAAAGTAGTGTATGTGTGTGAACATTCAGTAAAATATGAAATACATCAGGGCCACTAACAAAAGATGTATGCCAGTCAACATTAATGTTTCCTTAGCTTGCATGTGTGTGGTTTAGTATGGTCTGTCTTTGTGAAGTGTGTGTGTGTGTGTGTGTGTGTGTGTGTGTGTGTGTGTGTGTGTGTGTGTGTGTGTGTGTGTGTGTGTGTGTGTGTGTATGTGTGTGCCTGCATTATCATGATCAAGCTTTCTGCTAGCATTATATCCTGGAATGTCAGACAAATGTGAGCTGTGCATTGTAGAGTTGTCAGTTCAAGTTCATCTCTCCCGACCATGTGAACTGCTTCAGTCAGGAGTGGCACTGCCATTTCCATGTCCCCCGTTCAAAGTCAGGGGTGCTACCTGAACATAAGTGATGTCTGCTGGATGAGGTCTCTCCATGATTACTTCCAGTGCCATAATCCTGTGGCCCATCATGTCTGGGTGTGAACACCTCAATCACTGATGGAGCATTGGATGTAATCCTACAAAGGAAGCCAGATCTGGCATGGTCACGTCGGCTAACATTTGGGGATGCTATGGCTCTATGGACACATGGCTACCAACACTCTCCCAGCAGATGTTTCATGACAAACACTGCCTGATCCAGTGTGTCATTCATACTATCCAATAAGTCACCCACGCAGTCACATGCGTCATAATGCACCATGTTTAGGAATTGCACTGTGCTTTCCTAGGCCTTGGTGGAATGTGCCTGTGCCTCCAGATGGCACTATACATATGTGTGGTGGCTCACAGTGACACACCTGCATCAGGAGGAAGGTGGACAGCAGGCCTCCGCCAAGAAGCTCTAGCAACTCTTCTATCTAGTACCATGTCCTCACGATGGCTATGGGAAGACACACCAGCTCTGCAACTGGAGTAACTACACTATCTCAATTAACTGTGTCAATCTCAGTTTGTTCAATCTCTGAGGGGTCAGTGGAATGGATATGCATAAGCATATGGACTATGCCAGAAATAATGCCAGTGAATGTGTGAGTCACAACCTCTGAGTCAGATGAACCTTTGCAGCTCCCTAATTGTTTCTCTATACCACCATCATTATCATCATCATCATCATCATCATCATCATCATCATCATTAGAGGCTACTGATACTCTTCCATTAGGTGGTACTAGTTTTACACTGCCACTGTTGAGATCACCTTTGATAATAAGCAACAAACAGAAGAAGGAGAGAAATAGTGAGTGGAAATGATCCAAACTGTGTTCTAAACACTCATGTTAAATGCTTTCACATGCTAAAGGAATAAAATACTTACTCTCTTCTGAGTCTTACATCTAAGTAACGGTTATTAATAATCAAAGAAAGTTTGTGCATACCATGTGCAGGTGGGCCTTGCATATGGTATGTGATGACCCTGGAAAAAGAGGAAGGCAGTAGAAAGAGGGCCATTAAGCATCACAATGCAAATGACAGAAGGACAAGAGAATAATGCTCTGCCTATCCCTCCATATAGATTCAAATAGATGTTTACTAGGCTACCGACCACAAGGGCCTTTTTAAGCCAAGCCATGCATCCCAAATCTCTGACAAGTTCTGATACCCTTGATAAGTGTAAGCATGGGGTTGGGAGATGAGCCATTTACAGGTTACCTGTGTCCATTAGAGACGTAGGTGCCAAACCAGGGATGAATTTCATGTTTCCCATCCAATTGTCCAAGTTGCACTTGAATTAGGTTTGGGAGGAACTCCGTTTCACATGGATAGAGAGCCTGTTCCACAGACACAGTAGTCTCTGGGATATTTACCTTTTTCTCCAGCAGGTCCTGTTTATATCACAGACAAGGTTTAAGTCTATAGAATAGGTAATTCTGGTGCTGTTTGTTTTGTGGATCTGCAGGATGTCCATCAGACTGGTGTCTGACAATGTCCAGTATGGCAAGCATAGATCTCCCCTCAAAAGCCTGTAGGAGACAGAGTACAGGGATAGGGCCTTGAGGCAGTATGCATAGGGCATTTTATTTACGCCCTGTATTCTTTTAGTGTGGAAACTCTGTCGACATTCCAGTTGTTGGGTATGCTTGGTTAGGTACATACCAAAGGGGACATTGTATTCAATTATAGGTCTGATTAATGCCAAATACAGTGGAATGATGACTTCCTTGGACTTATATGCCATACCTTTGTTTATAAGTTGTGTAATATAGAATGATTTCTTCACCACTGTAGACACATGATGTTCAAAGGCTAGATTACTATCTATGTGTGTCCCTAAGTTCCTGACTACTGGGTCAGCTCTAAGGGGTGTGTTGTCAATATGATAGTTACCAGGGATGGATGAATTCCCAAAAGATACTATTATGCATTTTTTGGCATTTAGTTTTAGTCCATGGTTCTGACATCAGTTATTTGTCTGTGTCAGCCTCTCCTGGAGAACATTTGTGTTAGTGTAAGATTCAATGACATCTCCTTATTTGCAATCATCTTCAGATTCAGTCAGCCAGAGACCACTGACATTGGCCTTGACTTCTGAGAAGTAAATGCCAAAAAGGAGCAGTGCAAGGACTGATCCCTGAGAGACTCCACTTGCGACTGCCCTTTTTGTAGAGGTGGAGTCCCTAATTCTAACTTCCTGGGTCCTGTCTGTGAGCCACTTGGCTAAGCACTGGGTAACATACGGATTTGTACCTAATCTCTTGAGTTTGTCAACAATGCCTGAGGGAGTTATTGTGTCAAATGCCTTGGCCAGGTCAAGGTAGGCAGTGCAAATGATTTTGCCCTCATTCATTGCTTTGGTGACCTTCTCAAAGAGGTCAACCAGGTTGAGTATGCATGATCTGCCATGATGAATCCAAACTGGGTTGGGTCCAGTGACTGAAGGTTTACTATATCTCTATTGATCATCTCCATGATAATTATTTTCATGGTTTACATATAAGACTAGTGAGAGTTTGGGTCTGTAGTTTCCAGGGTCTGTAGATGGTCCACCTTTGTGCAGAGAGTTGACAGTTGCCTTTCTCTATTTATGTGGCATGAAACCTGTTTGGAGGCTACAGTTAAATAGTAATTCCAGACACCCTGATAGGTCATGTTTCATGCTGTTTAGAAGGCATCCTGGGATATTGTCCAGGCACATTGATGCAGTGTTCTTGGTATTAGAGAGAGCATTAAGGACCTGTCCCCTGCGGATAGTAGGGTGATTTATATTTGATAATATTTCGTGAGGAAAGATTGAGAGGGGGGAATGGTGCAAAGTTGGAGCTGAATTTATCAGCCAGGAGGTTTGCTATGTCTTCTGGCTCAATATAAGTGACTCCGTTTACAATGAGTTCTGCACACAATTGTATATTGTCTTTGAGGTTGTGTACATAGCTAAAGAATTCTTTGTGGCTGTTCTTGGCCAGGGAGGCCAAACTTATCTCAAATTTGACTTTGCTAGACTTTATTTGTCCTCTGAGTTGTTTGTTTAGTTTGGTGAGAGTGCTTTTATCCTGATGGGTGCTACATCTCCTAATTTTTGCCATGATTTTCTTCCTCCTGTTATATAGCCTATTAATTTTGTGATTCCAACAGGGTGGCTTGTTTTTTGAGTTAGTTCTGTATTTCTTCTTATTGGGTACAGCTGCCTCTATGTGGCTATTAACATACTTGTACAGGTTTTCTGTGAACAGTTCTGCATAGGCAGCAATGTTCTCAGGGTTTATGGGAGCTTGAAATTTTGCCAGGTTCTCACTTATTAGCAGGAGGTTAGCCTTGGAATACTTCCTGGACATTCCAGGTTTAGCTGAGGTCCAGGTTTTATTTTTACTTCAAAGGAGACCATTTTGTGGTCTGGCCTTACCAGGGAAAGCATTACAGTAAGGGGTGTGCAGCACTCTCCCATATTAGTGAGGACCAGATCCAGTATGGTTGCACTCCTGGTTGGTGTATTGAATACCTGGTTCAGGGAGTTTGTGTTTACAAAATCCAGGAAACTCTGTGCATGTATATTTAGTGTCATATAGGATTCCCAGTTAATAGTGGGGTAATTAAAGTCACCCATGAATATGGTATTGGGTTGGATGATTACTGTTTCTAATAAGTTTAAATACATGGTATGGCTTTCCTGAGTCATAGAAGGGGACCTATAGCTTTCACTGAAGTGGTATTGGATTTTGCCTATGGTGATTTGAACATGGAGCAGCTCAATTGCATTGCCCTGTATGACCAGCCTTGAAGTTTATCTTTGATGTAAATACAGACATCTCCACCTTAGTCCCTACCTGATAAGTAGCTGTCCTAAATATGTGGAAGGCATTATAACCTACCACTTTTGGTGTGCTCTCTGCATCTTTAAACCATGTTTCAGTAACTGCACAAATGTCAGCACTCTCTAGGGTAAAGAGAGCTTCTAGAGAGTGGAGTTTTATTGTTTAGACTCCTAGCACTGAGCAGTAATACCTTTAGATGTTCTTGGTTTTGATTTGCTATGTCGGACATACGTCCAGTTTGGCATTGCCTAAAAGAGGCACTATGGGGGAAGACAATGTTTTAACTAATATTCTGAAGCTGAGAAGGAAGAGGTGCAGACCATCCCTGGCAAAGCAGCATGGTCTGTTGACCATCTGCTTCCATGCTGATAAATATTGCACCACCCTCAGAATGGCACCAGAAACTAAGACAATTATTAACGTCAGTCATCTTTTGTTCATATTGTGGCATCATCCATGGAGAAGGTAAAATGCTGCTCAATGGTAGGGTCATAATAGCCTGAGATACATATTCCATGACCTCCATGATGTCTCTCTTCATGTAGTCTAAGGAGGTATATATAGTTATTGTAAAAAAAAAAAAACAGCAGTATTTTTAACATTGTTTGATATATAAATATTATTTGGTAATGTTAAGTGAAATCACAGCAGTCACTATGATGCAACATGGTTTTCTGCACTTTAAGAATGAAGTGATTGTAATTTATTGTTTAATGAGTGAGGAGTTTACCTGGTGTATTTATTGTAAATGTGCACTTGCATTTATATCCTTGAAAGTGAAAGGCCAAGGTACCAGATGTCTGTTTGGTGCTAGTAAACTTCTTTACAACTACTGCTAGTTGTGTTTTTTCGAGGTATATATAATCTAAGAAATATCTCAGAATCAATCAGACTGGCCAGCACCCCCCCCGCCCCCACCAAAAAGAATCTCTGTTGGACTCTGTATCTTGTAAGGCCCATGACTCAGTGTTTCCAGTTGTACAGATAATAACATAAGAAATACATCTAGAATGGCAGCAAATGATTTATACATAGCATACATGACCTGGAAGTTCTTCTTGGGACACAGTTGGTGTGTCATTCACATCAACACCAACATCAAGGAATATGTATGAACCCTCTGCTGAGCTGTCAGGATTTCTGATGGTAGACATGATCTGCTCAATTTCAGGGAGTGGTTGCCCAGTAGCAGGACCAACCCCTGTCGCCATCTGTTCTCATGATACCACAACTGCCTCCTGCATGCAGTTGTAATCATATTAGTGGCATGTTACCACACCTGATTATAGTTCCTGGCAGGGCTTCCACTGCATTTATGTCAGTAACCACCTGTTGCCATATGCTTTTCTGGCAGACATATCACATCGTCTCTGTCAAGCAAGTAGGATTCATGGTGGCATAAGGCATCAGTGATGACCTTGTTTTCTGAATCAATGAATGGTGGCTTGTGTGGAACAGAAGGTCTAGGGGCCATAATCCTGCATTACATGAAACAGAAAAAAGACAAATCACATTTGTAGTATATGGAGAAATCATTCTCCTCAAATAGGATCTGTGCACATAACAGCAATGTAAAACACTTAAATACACATTGTTCATGCCAGGCTACATACAAGCTAAGGGAACCCCCCCACTGCCCCAAATGAGATAAATTGTAATATGTTAACATTGCAACCATTTTTTTAACATTTTTGTAATAAGGACATCAGTTAAGTAACTGACTATTGGATGGCAGTATTATCAATAACTACTCAAAACTTCAAAGTAGAAATGCCCAGAAACTTTTGTTGGTATCTCCACTATTGTGTAGGTCACCATGTGACATCTGAGAAGCTTAACATCTCTGTTAGCTACACATGCACAACCCCTTGAAGTGGATAATAAACAAAATACACTTATCCGCAGTAAATGGTGAATTTCCAAGAGCAAATGGAAATACTATACTGCAATGTTACTGGATCATATATTAACAAACTTGGAAAGCATAACAAGAACTGACATACCTGCAGCATACCAACAGTGAATGACAAAAATGCATACAGATAAAAAAATCTATTGCATATTGAAATATATTTAAAATATGAAATTTTAAGCAGTTTATGAGGAAGACAAGCATACCTTATGAAATAATGCAGCAATTAGTAGAAAAATATCCTTCAAGTCTCCTTCAAGTAAATATATGTAATGGTTTGTTTATCAAATCAGTCTCTCATCCATCCACTTCCATAGCTAAGCCATTACCTTTATATAGTTAGATTTAGTCTTCTGAGCACTGTGAAGATGCAAATGAGGTGTTAAATCAGTGGCATACCTAAATACAAAAAAAAAATACTTGGTGTAGGGGAGATAAACATTATGCTAGTAGCTACATGATTGCATGCAAATGCCCTAGGACTTTAGGGAAGAGCAATGACAATTCTTAACTGCTAATGGCTTGCTAGTATTAATGATTACTCTGACTACAACAACAAGCAATACTGAAGAGGCTCGTCTCTCTGAAGTGTGTGCGTATCATACAGAGTAAACTTAAAAAAGTGGAAGCACCTTGAGAGTTTTCTTTGTGGCACAAGGTGTAATTTCATTGATTTTAAAAATAGAACACAGGTGATCCATGGGTCATATCCAAATAACGTTGTTTTTTTTCTCTCAATGGGAGTCAGAATGCAATTTTTAACAACACTGATTAAGAAGGCAACACTAAATGCAAATGACAATGATAAGTAGGTTGATTGCAAGAAATGTTCAGGAATGCTTTGATAACTGCAGTTTTCTAGATAGCATATCTCATTAATGACTTTCTTATGAAACCCAGTTGATTGTGTGTATACTTGCTTAATTATGACAATTATGATTAATAACAGTTAATTTAAAAATGCACTTGCATATATATGGATGACTCCTCTGCATTTAAGATATTATGTATTGTGAATTATCATATCCCAACTTATATTACTCAGCTCATGAAACTCTATCCATCTGACATACATTTACAAATAGTGATACTATCTCTTTCATGGCGATGCAGTAAACAGGACTTCTTAAAAACACACAAACATAGGTCTTTCTGAAGTATATCTCCACTCATACTAAATGCAGTAAAGCTGTAATGAACACTGTTAAAAGGGAATTCACCAGTATCACAGAAAAATAATAATGCGGCATGAAATATATGCATTATTTATTCCATAGATTTGATTGCCATCTTGTACGACTTAACTTTTTACAGCGTGTAATTCCCAAACAAATTGCCCCAAGTCATCCTATTTAACCTCTCAAAGACTAAGGCTTACAAGCCAAGCCATTAAACGTGCCAGTGTCAAACATTAGAAAAAATGTGAGTAGGTTGAGCATCACACACATGGCAAATCTCACTGCCATGTTTCGCCTCTTTATTGCTGTTTCCTAAAATGCCTTCTCCTTTGTTTGGCAATGGATCTCTCTGCTTTCCATCATGCAAATGCAGTTGACATTGTTGTGCATGTGTTCTCACTGGCTGTTAAACATGAGTCTGAAATTCAGTGCAGGTTCATTGTTGCTTGACTTCTGCAGACATGGCTGGTGAGGGAGATGATGGTGCTAAATTTAAATCACAGAGGTGGGGAGTTGAGGAGTCCAAGATTTTTGTAGCACTCCTCATGAATCACTACAGCTGTAGGCTGTTGCAAGGGGACTATAATGGGTCTCAGTATAAGACTGAGGCTTGGAACCCCTTAGCCAAGGCTGTCTCCAGTGCAACTGGCATCCCACACCCTGGGGAGAATTGTCGTCACCACTATAGTAACCTGAAATGGCACAAGAAGGACCTGCTTAGATGAATTTAGAACTGCTGACACCCCTCAGTTGTGTAAGTATACTGACTCATTAGCAATAAAATTACATAGAATGCAGTAAACAGAACATTCTAGTATGCATAAAGCTTTCATGTCCCTTTTTCTCTCCTTTATTATTTTTCAGTTGCTGAAGTCATTGCAGTGAACAGGGATGTGCACCAAGAGAATTTACATCACCTCAGAGAGTTGCGGGGAACTTATGCATTAGGTCACACTGTAAGCCTAATAACTGTTATAATTATATGCAATATGACAATGTTTAAATAAATAGTCATATTTATCTCTGAATTTTTTTTTATTTTTCAAATACATTTGAATGAATTCCATAGTATTTATACATAACATCTTAAATAATTATGTACAGTATTTACATTAGCCTGACACTATAACAGATCTTAATGTATACAGTTACTTTATAAGTATGTCCAATCCATTATCAGTGTCTGATCAATTATTGTATAGTGTCAATCAACGATAAGACTTTTCCCCAAGGGTTGTTGATAAATGGCTTTGGATAAATTCTTAGTTCTTTAATTTTAATTTTCAATAATACTGTGGTCTTCAGTAGGCTGTAGACATCTTCCAAAGTTGATATTGTGTTTGTATTCCATCTTCTTGTTATACACTTCATTGAAATTGCAAGTATAGTCCATACTAGATACATGTTTGACCTATTCAAATGAGGACCTTCGTTCACATTTAATAATACAATCCTTTTATGGAAGAACTAATTTTATTGATTCTGTCTGGGGTTAAGAATGCTCTGTGCAAGCATTTCCAATTAAAAACTTTCACGTATTGTGTAAAGTATGTGTATTTTATCGATAATAAGATGTTTGTTTTAATATCTTCAATTTACTGTATTGAGTGTCCTTTTGTTATATATTTCCAGTATGAGGTTTTGGGTGTTGTTTTATAGTTTATCAATTTTTGTAAACTTTTGAAATACTGTTTCCCATGTCAAAGTCATTATATATGATTTCATATATGTATTTCATAAATTTAGGTATTTCTTTAAATGAAGAGTTGTTAATTATTCTACTTAAATCTTGTGAATATGACAGAATACTCTGTAAAGTTAGCCAGTCCTGTTGTGGAATTCTGTATGTTGTTTTTATTACTTGCATATTTAAAACGTTTAGTTATTTGATACATTGGAGCCAACAAACAAATTCTTTCTGTTCCCAGGAATTAATCATTTCTCTATATATTTTATGTGTAAAGTTCTTTATGACTATAAATGGTGTTAAAAGATCAAACCAGATTTTTAAATCTATATTTGCATTAATAATTTTCCTAAATGAGTCAATGTAACAATTAATCATACGAGTTTTAGTGGGTTTAGTTATGTTATATTGCATACTAATACATAATATGTGCCATGGCAAATTGTTTTTACCTGTTATTTGAAATCTTTTTTTGTAAATCAAATTCATTTATTGATATTACAGTTAGTAATTCTTTCCAATTTGCAGAGTAATTTGGACTTATCCAATCTGAGATTGTTTTAGATATTGATGCTTTTAAATATGTTTCTATATCAGGAAAGTTTAATCCTCCCTGTTTCCATGGTCTGATATGATGTATTAAAGCTATTCTGTTTCTTTTGAGAAGCCACAAACATTTTATTAGGCATGAATTTATTTCTTTAAGTATATTTCTTTCTGGTAACAGTTGTATTGCCAAGGCTATATATAGGATCTTGGGCAGTAAAACCATTTTTATTAACTATAGTCTATCTTCAAATGGTAATACTATTTTGTTCCATTTTTATAGGTTCATAGGTAGGTACTAGGCTATCGGCCCAAGGGCCTATGTAAGCCTAGCCAACAAGGTTCCCTGGTTTACGCCACCCAAGAAAGTTATTTTCCTGTGTCACTGTCAAGCAGAGACACAGACGTGATCTCCTGGGTGTGTTTCCTATTTCCCATCCACTCATCCAGATTTTTCTTGAAGAGTGCTAATAAAGAACTTTGCTTGATATAGATGGGTAGCTTGTTCCAGAGTATAGGAAGTCTCTGAGACAGGAATCTATCCCCCCAGCATGTCCTGTTTATTGTGGTGACAATATTTAGGTCCCTAGAGTGTGTAGCTCGGAGGGATTCGGATTTCTTTAGGTGTAGCATGTCCAACAGCTCTGGGTTTGACATAGCTTTATATGTTAGGCAGAGATTACTTCGGAGTAGGCAATATGCTATGGAGTAAAGCTGGAGTTTTTTGAGGCAGTCAGTGTAGGGCATTTGTTTGAGGCCAGTAATCCTCTTTGTGAGGTACTTTTGTGGCCTTTCCAGCTGCTGCAGATGTCTTGTGAGGTACAGTCCAAAAGGGGCATTGTACTCTATAATGGGTCTAATGAGTGTCAAGTAGAGGGGAACAATGACCTCTTTTTTCCTGGATGAGAACCCTTTTATGATGAGGTGTGCCACATAGAAGGACTTCCTGACTACTGTGGCGATGTGACTATTAAAGGAGAGACTACTGTCCACCTGGGTCCCAAGGTCTCTTATCACGCATTTGGTGTTAAGTAGATTGCTGCCTATGTGGTAGTTCATGGGTACAGAGTTTTTACCAAAGGGGATGACACTGCACTTTTTGGCATTGAGCTTGAGGCCATGGCTCTGACACCAGGCATCTGTATCAGCGAGGCACTTATGTAGGATGTCCACATCATTTGGGGACTTGACTATGGCTCCTAGTTTACAGTCATCTGCAAACTTCTTTAGCTAGAGGCCTTCTGTGTTAGCCTGTACTTCAGAGAAGTAGATACCAAACAGGAGAGGTCCCAGGATGGAACCCTGTGGTACTCCACTTGTCACTGCTTTGAGGTCAGATTTGGAGTCTGCAACTTTTACAGTGTGGGTTCTGTCAGTGAGCCAGTTGGCAACCCATCTTGTGATGTAGGGATTTATACCTAGTTTAGTAAGTTTAGCTATAATTCCAGAATAGGGGATGGTGTCGAAAGCCTTGGCGAGGTCAAGATAGGCTGTGTGAACCACTTTACCCTCATCTACAGCTTTGGTGACTGCCTCAAAGAAGTCAGTCAGGTTCAGGAGGCATAATCTGCCTTTCACAAACCTGAACTGGGTGGGATCCAGAGTTTGGAGGTTACCAATGTCTTTGTTTATGAGTTCCATGATGATACGTTCCATGGCCTTGCAGACCAGGCTCGTCAGGCTAATAGGTCGATAGTCCCCGGGATCAGTGGTGGCTCCCCCTTTGTGGAGTGGGATAACTGTTGCTGTGCTCCATTCAGTGGGCACAAAGCCTGATGCAAGGCTATTATTGAACATGGTGCTTAAGTGGAGAGTCAGTTCTTTCTGAAGGTCGTGTAAAACGCAGCCTGGGATCTTGACTGGTCCCATGGATGCTGAGTTTTTGGCTTTAGAGAGTGCAGCTTTTGCCTGTGTAGTTGTGATTACAGGGACTCTGCATTCTTCCTGTATAGATATGGGCCCTTTAGGGGGTGAGAGGGGGGTAAAGTTAGCACTGAACCTATCTGCCAGGATGTTGGCAATATCAGTTGGTTCTGTAATTTTCTTGCCTTTGTGCTGTAACTCAGAGCAGATCTGGGTGTTGTCATCAAGATTCTTGACATAGCTATAGAATGCTTTGTAGTTGTCCTTGGAATTAGTGGCGATTTTGTTTTCGTAGCTAGCTTTGGAAGATCTTATAAGGGATCTCAGCTTCTTACTGAGACTGACCAAGGAGCTCATCCACTCATGGGATTTTACTGTCTTTTGAAACAGTTTCTTCCTTCTGTTGTACAGTTTGTTTATGGCAGGGGACCACCAGATTGGCTTCCTTTTTTTTGAAGGATAGCGTCTTGGTTCTGTTTGGGATAGCACGATCCATGCACTAGTGTAAGTGCTTATAGAGTGCATTTGTGTAGGATTAAGCAGTTGCAACTGTATTGTCCATCTGCATGGGTGTCATGAAGTTCACCACTTCTGTCTTAAGAAGCATGAAGTTGACTTTTGAGAAATTTTTTACTGTGGTTTCCTTAATGGGGGGTAGGGGCTGATGTGGATATCAAGAGTGATTAGCTTATGGTTGGATCGGACCAACGAGGAGTTGACTTCAGGTGTGGAACACCGGTCACTCATGTTGGTAATGGCTAGGTCTAGGATATTGTTGCCCCTGATGGGGGTGTGGATAAATTGATCCAGGGCATTGGAGTTTATGAATTTCAGAAAGCGTTGAGCTAAGGAGTTGGTACACTAGTAGCTTGTCTATATCATATTGATCTCATATTCTGCAATTACACAGATACCATTTTTTGGTTAATAATGCAATTATTTCTATATTAGGAATTCTGCTTGGAACTATACTAATATCTATATCCCATTTCAATGATTCCAATTTTTTATTTTTATGTCTACTCTAAGGCATAATTTTGGTTCTGTATATTACAACAATATTTTATAATCGTGCTAGTGGTTGCATTACCTCTTTGGAAACATTTTTCAAACATTTTTTGTTTTATATTGTAGTACATTCATACTAATCTTTACAACAATAGTGGTCTTGCTTGTGCATAGATGTGAGTTTAATATCATGTACATTTGGTCTTGAGCAGCATACATAGTGCTGGTACAATAGATCTTATATATATTAAGGTGTAGGACAGGTTTTGTTTAGCGGTTATGACCATGTTATGGGGACCCAAAAGCTAGCTTAGTAATCTGATAAGATTTTTGATAACAATACATTTCATTTTGGTGTGTATTACAGTCAAGCAAGTTTTTCTACGGGTATACAGCATAACTTTTTGGTGCATATTGGTTGAGTCCTATTGATGTCTTGTTTATTATACTGTTCGCACGTTATATTTTTATATCATATATGTCAAGGGTTTGAATCTTTCTTTTTGATACCAAGTTAATTTCACATAGTTGACAGTGTACAGATGTTTATAGGATTTGTCAGTGACTAACTTTATATATATAGTGAATTTTACTAATGCTCACAGGACAATATTTGATCTAGGTCTGAAGCAAAGTCTCCAAATATATTTAGAAATTGACAATATTATATTGGTGCCATCTTTTGACAGAGAATTTATTGGTTGGGTATTAGTAACCTATTTATCCTTGGATGATTCCTCATGTACATACACTGAGTGTTATATTGATTTGAAATTGATCTGAGTGGCAGTTAAACATCATAGTTTTTTTGATGTTTTTTTCTGGGCAGTTCTGGCCCTGTCCCTGTCTATCTTTTTTCATAGTTTTTGCTATTTTTTGTAGTATTGCATTTTTTGTTTGTTCCTTGGACATTTGTCATTTAGCATGGATCTAGATAAGATCTTGGAGGGGCTGTGTGCTGATAGGGAAGACTTGGCTATTTTTGGTGTTAACCAAGCCCCAAGCAGCAACCCCACTCAACCTGCTACAAATCCCACAGATAATTGTGAGTTCTGTTTTCGGGATTTGGAAAAAGGTTTGAAAGGATTAAGAGCCAACATTTGGCATCTCCGATTATTCAAAGCCTATTTACACAAAAATATTGCACCTAGGGGACTACGGATAAAATTGCACCCACTTGTAAGCAGATCTGAAGAGAGGCTTAATGAAGAATGGGATGCAGCACTTAAAGAAGGATCCATGGTTTTTGTTAAGATTCTAGCTTCCTACTATGAAAGAACAATAGATATATGTCTTTCAGAAGTTAAGAATCTAGCGAATACATGTAAAAAATATGAATCGAGTCCCAAATATTTTGAGCATATAGATAAGTTGTCCAAGGAATTAACATCTTATGATAAAATTATCAGAGAGAGAAAAATAAAGAAATTTAATAGAGATAGCAATGACTATGAAAGGGGACATCCGTTTCAAGTGCAACGATCTGTTAGGTTTCAAGAAAATGTCCCTACCATGGGCAGGGGCAGGACCAGAAAAAGGCCCAGATCTATACTAAAGAATAGAGACCACTTTCAAACCAGTACCTCAGGGGAGGAGTCATCCAACACCGACGGTGAATATGCCAACACTGTCAATTCTCCACTTAAAAAGAAAACCAACACTCATTACCCTTTAGACATGGTAGGAAATCCAGAGGGGGGAGGAAACATAGGAACAAATATCTCTACAGATTCCATGACAGGACTAATTCAGGCACTACTCAAGTAGACACACAAGTTTATGAAAATGTGTTGAATTTATCGGATCATGTATTAACATCAGAACAAAAACAAGTTCTTAATAAAGGGTTAAATTTTGTTCCTAGCTTTTTTTGTGATGAATATCAAACCTCATTAGATGTTATTGATTTTTGTCGTAGACTCAACCTTAAACTGTTTTTTTCAGAACAGGATAGTTCCAATGTTCAAAGATCTACTGATTTCACCTTCCATAAATCATCATTTCAGCCACTTATGAATAAGAATGTAGCGATATTTCAACAAGCTGTGTTAAAGGACCTACATTTTCCTCTTTTTGAAGCTGCTACTAGTAGGGACAATATTAGTTCCACTGAAAGAGTGGCTTTGTCAGAACTTAGAAACAACCATAACATAGCAATTGTTCAAGCTGACAAGGGGGGTGCAGTGGTGATCCTAAACATGGACTTTTATATAAATGAGGGTTTACGACAACTATCTGACAGACAATGCTATATGAAAATGGATATTGATCCAACAATTAAATTCAAAAAAGAGATAGATGTTTTTTTACAATCTGCATTAGAGGAGGGTATACTCACAAACAAACGGTTCAACATTTACAGGTGAAGGAACCGGCTAGACAAATTTTGTATCTATTACCCAAAATACACAAATCCCTAACACATCCACCAGGTAGGCCTATAGTTTCTGGTCATGGCTCTCTTACAGAACCCTTGTCTGCTTTTCTAACCCAATTCTTAAAACCATTATTGTCCTTGGTTAGAGCAAGAATTCAGGACACCACGCAATTTTTGCAAATCATTGAAGATTGCCAACTAGAACCCCATTGGATAATGTGCACACTGGATGTTAAATCCTCTACACCAGTATTCCACATTGGGCTGGGCTCCAGGCTGTTGAATATTGGCTTGTCAAGTCAGAACTATATTCTCCGGGTTTCAATACTTTGCTTATTTGTCTTACCGAACATGTTTTTAACAAGAATGTGTTCTTTTTCCAGGGTGATTGCTATTGGCAACTACAAAGAATGCCATGGGGGCTTCTTTGCCCCATTTATGCGGATCTTTTCATGGCCTACCTTGAGGAATGCCTGATCTATAACCCTTTACACAATTTATATCTTGTGGAAATAGACATATGGAGAAGATATTTAGATGATTGTTGGATGGTGTGGCGGGATGCGAACTATTTACAGGAATTTTTGGAACATCTGAATAACAACATTTGGGGTATTGAATTTTCTATCACATTCCATAGAGATGTCATAACCTTTTGGATGTTACAGTATATCGTAACATTGACAATACACTCAATACAAAAATTTTTCGCAAATATCCCCAGTTTAATACCCTGTTACATGCACATAGTATGCATCCACGCCACACCATCCGGAACATCCCTAAATCTCAATATCTGAGAATTCGGAGAATCAATTCAGGTTCACAGGACTATTCTACCAAAATGATTTACTTACTAGATTTTTGGACCGGGGTTATTGTATTTCTGACATTGAATTAGCAAGGACCTATTCAGACAAACAAGATAGGAAGACATTGTTGGAATACAGGGATAAAAGTCAAAACATCAATAGTTCTCAAGTGAGATTAATTACCACACTTGGCAAAAATCATCAGACTGTCAGGCAAGCGGTGAACCAAAATTGGAACATCTTATTAGCAAATGACTTTTTGAGGGGGATTTTAGACAACCAATGCTCATTTTCATTCAGACGTGGAAAAACATTAGGCAACCTATTTTCTCATTACAAACACAGAGAAAGTGGGGCAGCCAAATACAAACAACTCACCATATTGGGGGATGAATTATTGGGAACATTCAGGTGTGGACATTGCGTATCTTGTGCCCATGTTAATCAGCTCAAACAATTTACGAGCTCCAACACCAGCAAAGTGTATGATATCAAGGTTTTTGGCAATTGTTCCACTAGCTGGGTTATATATTTGGCTACATGCCAATGTAAATCATTCTATGTTGGCAAGACTTCACGTACACTACGTATCAGAATTGGGGAACATCGTAGCGACATACGGAACCACAAGGAATCCAATGCACTATACTTACATACAGTTAAACATCCAAGTGCCCAGTTTATGTTTACAATTATAGACAAAATTACAGGGAATAGGCAAAACCAGACAGGATGGCAAGGTATTCTGAGCCATAAGGAAAGATACTGGATCACACACTTAGGAGCCCTTTTTCCTCCAGGTCTTAATGACCATTTATAATCCACCTCAGTATTTTATTACATCTACATGTAACTTTATTCATATTTTTCCCTTTGCAACTTAAGATTATATTATACTTAGGTATAGAAATAACATGCCATTATTTGTCTCATGTTATTCTAGTTCATTATCAGAACTACAGCTTTGGAATACCTGTATTGTATGGGGATATATTTCTAACTCTATGCATAGTGTAATGTTGCTTTAAATTTGACTTGGAAGCAATATGCAAATGTTTGTACTGTTATTGGTTTATTCCAATATTTAAACTGACGTTGACTATGGATTTTTGGATGATTTTTACTCACTGAGGAAGGCTGGTGCCGAAACTAGTATGAGTTTTTGAATTTGGACATGTTTTGTCCTTTTTTTGCCTCTGAATAAACGGTGATACTATCTTGCTGGCTTTTGGTGTTTTTTACACTAGTAGTTTTCCCAGTTAATGATGGGGTAGTTGAAGTTGCCCATTATTAGGATGTTTGGTTGAACCCTAATATTTTCCAGTACATCAAGAAAAGAGGAGTGGGAATCCTGGGGCATGGTGGGGGATCTGTAGCAAGCTACAATTTGGATTGCAGCTTTGCCCAGAGTTAGTTGCACTTGGATAACCTCAGATGCATTATGCTTTGCAATTAGCCTGGAGGTGTGGATATCCTTAATGAATATGGACACACCTCCACCTTTGGTGTTTTGGTCCAGGTTACATGGCCGAAAAGTGTGGCATGAGTTATAGTCTGGTAGTGCAGGGGTGCTCTCTGGACCCTTGAACCAGGTCTCAGTCACTGCACAGTTATCGATGTTCTCCATTTTAAGGAGTGCCACAAGTGAGTGCATTTTGAGATTTAGACTTCTAGCACTGAGTAACATTACCCTCAGTTTTTGCTTGCCTGTTCCTGTTATGGTGGTGAATTTGTTATTTGAACCTTGCCTAAAAAAGGCACTATAGGGGCAGTAAGAGCCTTAGCCAGTATCCAGAATCCCAGGGGCAACAGGTGCAGGCCATCTGTGGCAAAGCATCGTGGTCTGTCGACCATGTCATCCCAAACAGACAGATACTGGATCCCCTTAGAGTGACACCAGAAGCTTAGCCAATTGTTGAAGTCAATCATTTTGTCCTTGTACTGCGGTATCATTCTGGGCAATGGCAGAATGCTACTCAGAGCTAGGGTCACACCTGCCTGGGCTACAAGATTGGAGAGCTCTTCCATGTCTCTTTTCATGTAGTCCAGGGAGGTACATCTCAGGTCATTCACACCAACATGGACAATGACAGAGTCATATTTGTACTTGTTGTGGAGTGACCTCAGTGTGTGGGTTATGTGGCGGATCCTGGCATCCGACAGGCAGCTGACAGTAACCTTCACCTTGTTTAGCCTGGTGAGTGGGACATCAGTGTGTCTGACTATAGAGTCACCTATGACTAGTGTGTTGGGTACATTGTTTTGCCTTATTGGCTGTAGTTGAGTGGCACACTGAGTCTGTGGGCTATGTGTCATTTGGGTTGTGTTGGGGGATGGAGTTTGCTTGCGTTTCTGCTGTGGAGGTCTCTTTTGCTTAGACAGATTATTATTGAGAGCCTCTGCAAACGTTTTTGTGTTACTATGTGTGGATTTTGTTGATGTAGATTTAGTGAGACTATGTGATGAGTGTGGTGTGGTGCAAATGTTTACCTTCTCCTCATGACTGTCAAGTTCAGTCTTGGTTGGAGAGAGCTTTACCTCCAGTTTGGCTAGATAAGTGCATCTCTCACAGGTTGTAGTTTTGGGTGGTAAGAGGAGAGGGTTGTCTGTGTACATGAGGCAATTTCTACATTGCCTCAAGATGCCCAGATTCATCAGATATACAGGAGAGAACACTGGGAGCTGACCCTTGGACATGCCTGAATAAAAAAATATTTTCCCCTAGATAAGTGAGGAAAGTGAGTACAAGAGCTGTTTTTCTCTAAGCAAGTGAGAAAAGTAAGTACAAAAACTGTTTTCCTGTAGGTAATGAGGAAGATTGAGTGCTATAGTAATTAGTAGCTTATTTAGTGCTTACAAGTTCTGAACAAGTGCCAAGCAGGAATAAGCAAATTTAAGTGCAAAAACTAAGAATCTGTATCTGCACTAGACGAGTTACACGATAGAAACAATTGCAAATGCAGGCTTTCAAATCAGAAAGTTGAGAGAGATGGAAGAGATTGCCCAAATGGCCAATAACTGCAATTTCTGGGCCAGAACCACTCCTTATGTGGTAGACAGGTTACCTAGTGCTTACCACTCCCACTGATAAGCTAGAAGGCTTCCCAACAACACAGAAAGGCTTGGGGGGCTCAGAGGCTTACATACAGTCCTGGATACAACAAATCTGTATCTGGAACACTAGTTACAGGAAAGGTAGGAAACAGGCTTATAGTTTGTTTGTTTTTTTTATTTTTTTATTTATTTTTTTTTTTTTTACAGAAAAGTATAAAAACAATCTACAGAGATTTTAATTGTATTGATGATATTATTGTAGTTTTTTTAGACTAATTCATTATTATCCTTGCATAACTCAATTCCTAAATATTTTAAGGTAGATTCTTGTTGCCTTATGATGTGATCCCCCTTAGTCTGCAGTTCTTTTTTTTTTTATTTAAAAATAAAAAAAAAATATTTTGATTTATTGAAATGGATACTTAAAGTAATGTGAAATGTGTCAATTAATATATCTAATTCTTCTAATGTCTCTTTTGTATTAGATAATGTTATTATTATGTCATCAGCAAATAGCATTACTTTAGAATTGTATTGCTCATAAATGTCTATTCCTTTGATTTTTGTATTGTTACGAATTTAATCTGCCAATATTTCAATAGCCAAAGTAAATAGAATTAGTGACATGGGACATCCTTGTTTAGTGCCTTATGTTATATGTATAGATTCAGAGGTAAAAGGACCTAACTTGACATACGCTAAATTATCTGTATATATATTCTTTAGGAGATGAACAAAGGATGCAAGAAATTCAAATAGCATTAGGATTTTGAATAAATAGTCCCAATTTAGGGAATCAAAGGCTTTCTCTATATTTAAGCCAATTATGAGTGTTTATTTTCTTTATTAACATAATATATAAGAGGAATTATCCCTAATATTGCCATGGTGTGTCTATGATATATCAATCCAGTTTGATCATTATTTATTGTTTTGGATAGTGATATTTTCATTCTGTTACCTAATATTGTCATAAATATCTTAGTCATTATTTAATAATGATATAGGTCTATATGAGGTACATAGGTTTGGGGATTTGTTTTCCTTTAGGATTCGTCTGATTAAGGAATATCTCCAAGAGGGTGGCATTAAAACTTGTGACTGAATTTCTAATAGAGTTTTCTGGAAGAAGGATAGTATCTTTGAAGGAAAAAGTTTATATATTTCCATAATTATGCCATCTATACCTGGAGCTTTATTATTTTTACACTCTTTTACTGTATTGGTAATTTCTTTGTAGTCGATGGGTGTTTGCAGATCTAGTTTTACCTTTTCTGTTTTTTTTTTTATATTACAACACTTTTCATCTAGATTTAATTGATCAATATTTATATTTTATTTTTGGAAATGTTCCATATAGTGATTACTATAGACATCAAGAATGTCACCTATATCCAAGACATTTTTCTCTTTCTTTTCATGGAAGATACTTTTAACGTTATTAGCTTTTGATTGCATTTTGATTCTTGTGGATAAATTATGTAGATATTTGGGAGAAGTGGCCAAGGTATTAATTTTTAGTTTTTCTAAAGCTAAACTAGTTTTATGTGTTAGAATTTTGTTGTATTTATTGTTTAATACTTCTACCTTCGTTTTCATCTCTAAATTATTTTGATTTTTTCAGCTGTTAGTGACAAACGTTTGGATTGTAGATCTAATAATTCAGAATACCATTCTCTGATTTTTTTTTTATACCAGGTTAGGGTTTTACCATATATGCAAGCTTTTAATGAGTCCCATATCATTATTTTATTTATCTCTGTGGTGTAATTAATATCTAAGAAGAACTGTAATTCAGATAATAACCAGGTTTGAACTCTTTAATTTTAGTTATACATGCTGGAATTCTGGAGTTAAAGATTAATGGCTTGTATCAGTTTTGAAGTTTTAGTATCAATGAACTGTGGTCTGAAAAGGGGCAGAGAGTGATTGAGAAATGACTGATTTGAGAGTGTAAGTCATGGGCAGCAAATATTTTATCTATTCTAGTTTGGGCACCAAATCTATGATCTTGATGGGAAAACAACAAAGATGTATCTTCTTTAAATTTGAAAGTATCTACAAGATGAAATGATTCTACCCACTTGTTTAAAGCTTTTGATACAGCAGATGTACACAACGGTCTTTTATTTGCAGTTTCAGAAATATCAAATATACAGTTAAAATCACCTCCAAATATTAATATGCCTTTATAATTATTGGAAATGAAATCCAAGTATTTTTTTAACATTTACTATTCCAATGCCTGAGAACCAGTATAGATTGGCTAGTGTATATATTCTGTTATTATATTTAACTATTACTAATGCCATAAGGCCTTCTTTATCTTCATACTTATAAATGATTTCTGGGTTAATCACATTTATTTTGCATAAAATTGTTGCCCCTTTTGTCTTTGACTTATAAGTGGATTGTGCCAATATCATATATTCCTTAGGATTTCATTTGTAACTGTTATTTGTTTTGAAATGAGATTCTTGAAGGAAGACAATTTGTGCTTTGTTCAATTTTAAATATTTCTGTAGATTTTATCTCTTGCTAAGATTGTTTAAGCCATTGGTATTTAAAGATAATAAAGTTAAATTCATCTTAGCTTTTTTAGACTATGTATTTTTTATTTTATTGTGACTATTAAACATTTTCCTCTGATAACTATAAAGTATATGTTTGCACTTTTAAAGGAAATTATCAGTTTTTAAAGGAAATTATGAGTTTTATATTTTGAGTGTTTACCAATAAAGTAATGTTTTCGTCAGGCATACTAAAATGTTTTTGTGAAATAACAAATATAAATTAATAAATGTTAACAAAACTAAGATCCGCACTAGCCATGGAATGAAAATCATTCCTAATCTGATGGATAAACCTAAGTTCATCAGATTATCACTCATACCTTGACAATCCAGAGCATCTGAGCTCCATAAATTGAATTATCATATGGAGAATATTTGTAATAGGAATAAGCAATATTTATATTATTTTTAACAGATATAGTATTATTGTAGATTAGACAGAATTCTAATACAATATAAATGTCTGCTTATTGTATAAGCAATTAATATTTACATGAAAGATAGATGACAAGCAATTCAATCATAGTAAAGTAGGATGTATCATATATAAAACCTCAGTAAAAGATTATAGCACAGTTATTTAACATATTCATCTTTATTGATGAAGTTTTTCAATATAAATAGTTGGCAATAATATTTATACCTAATGTTTATAATACAATGTACTTTACTGGATATATCAGAAGTTATATTTCATTGTTTGCCAGCATTTAAGTAATTACTTTGTTTGTTGCTAACTTACTTAAAGCATCAAGTTTGCTTTATGTGAACATTGATGAAAGTTAGTACATTTTAATTATCAGTGCATCCCTCTTCCCCTATTTCCTACACATAAGAATTTTCATATCTGTCATTTCTTATTATAAAATTAGTCAAATTATAGGTTAAAAACAACAAATTCACTTATTGTGATTAATGATTACAAGT
Organism: Protopterus annectens; assembly: GCF_019279795.1. NCBI lineage: Eukaryota > Metazoa > Chordata > Ceratodontiformes > Protopteridae > Protopterus > Protopterus annectens. The sequence continues at coordinate 681,551,111 of NC_056741.1, read as the reverse complement.
TCCCTTTCCATATTCATAAATTGCCACTTTATGAATATACTGAAAGTTTTTAGATTTAAATGGCAACATTCTAATTTGTATAATCAGCAAAGGTTAAACTGAGTGATTATTGTCAATTTAATACTATTTGTTCAGAATGTGATTGTTACATTCTGTGACATTCCTAGTTCAGGCTTTTATTGTTTCCCCTGAACAACTTTGTCAGCTTGATGTCATGTATAAAACATTATAGTTACCTTGGTAACAGCTTAAGTATTATATATGGTCAAGATGGGTTACAAAACCACAATTCACTTTAAAGCAATTATATGACTTGTTATGCACATTTACTTATATAAGAAAATCATCATGCTTCCCCTTGATGTTCAATGTAGTGTATGTCATTTATGACAAGTTAAGACAGTAGTGTTATTATACACAAGCCCATGTTATTAAATCATGTATTTAATATCTAAATTCAGCAAACTGCTTCATTTTATATGACAATTATATATTTTAGGTTTAACTTTACTAAAATCATATATTTTTTGGTTGTTGCTTAGTTATTTGAGAGACCACAAGCCATAATGCTTATTGTTATTATTAGCTCCTTCCAAGCATGTTTATACAGTCCATAGACTTTAAATTATGAGACCCTTCTAGTTTCTTATTTGTTATAAGTATATTTCCATCCTTACATACACACATACCAGTACTTCAGGTATGGGCAACAATACTCATCCTGTTTTGCCAGAATACCATTCACTAGTTCATGTGGTGTGTTTACAGGCTGTTCTTAAAATATCCAAACCAGTATTTGTCCTGTTCCATTTTACCAGCCTATTCCATGCAGTGTCCACTCTGCCAGTGAACCACTCAACACACCTTCCATTCCCACAGCTATTTCCATGAAGGAAATATGATGACTCTCTAGCACTTCCCAGCAACTCCAAACAACCCAAGAATCAGCTATAAGTCCTTAATGTGATTGGACCAAAACACATTTTAAATATAAAATTGTGCTTATTATTATTATTATTTTTATCAAGAATCAACTTAATGAGCTAAACAAAGTGTTGGGAGACCATCAGTATGTATACATATGGTTTAAAACAGCCCTTTTATTTTATATATATATATATATATATATATATATATATATATATATATATATATATATACTTTTTTTTTTTTTTTTAAACCAGAAACATTGCCAAGAATCATCTTGGAGGCTCTTCAGAGCCATTAAGCATTATTGTCACTCTGTCTTTCTTACCATAGCAAGCCGGGAGCATCTGTTTCTGTTAGTGTGTCTGTGTACTGCATCCAGAGGCTTGCAATGCACCTGAAGCAAAGTTACACGTCACTGCAACTTCAAGCCTAAATTCCCTCCCTTTCAGAGAGGCAGTAGCCAGGAAAAGACTGGAGAGCAAATAGATAAAAAAAAAAAAAAAAAAAAAAAAAAAAAAAAAAAGAATCTTCCCAACAAGCCGCCACAACAAGAGATAACACATTCTTCCAGCCTTCCCACCTCTCACTCAGCAGATGTATAAACAAACTTTTCTCTGCTAAAGTATCCCAAATCACAGTTTTATCCACCCCCTTTCCCTGGATCCAGGCTAAAACATAAAATGTATGTTCCTAATACACAAGCATCACAAAACCGCAACCCACAGCTTCCCAGAGACGGAAACAGCAGCATGCAACAGCTGCCAGACACAGCTGCATCCACACATATCATATCAGGATTGATCAAATAGCACTCAAAGCTATGATATCTGCCAAATATTCATATTTATGATATCACAGCAGTTCAACTGAGTACTGGTACAACATGGTAAGACCTTCCCATCATACCTGGATGTGGCAAAGGTGTAGAGACTGGATAATCATAAATGTGTATTTTGTGAAATTATACAGTCATCTTACATGGGCAGCCACGGTGGTGCAGCGGTTAGTGTTGCTGCCTCACAGCAAGAGGTTCTCCGGTTCGATTCTCGGCTGGGGTGCCTTCTGTGTGGAGTCTGCATGCCCTCCCTGTGGTCGCATGGGTTTCCTCCGGGTGCTCCAGTTTCCTCCCACATCCCAAAGACATGCAGTAGGTGGATTGGACACTCTAAATTGGCCCTAGGTGTGAGTGTGTGCATGTGTGTGCCTTCTGTGGAAGGTTGGGTGCTGGGCTGGCAACTCGACACCATAAAACTCCACTGCCAATCATGAGCAGATAGGTGATCTGCTGTGGCGACCCCTAACCGGGAAAAGCCGGAAGAAGAAGAAGAATATAGTCATCTTACATGTCATGGAGCTAATTCTCTCGCTCTCTATTTATTTGTCTCAGCCCATCCTTTCTCTCTCAGTTTATTTTGAATACTTTACATGGCTTAAAAATGTTCTGTCACACATTTCTGCTTACAAAAACTGATATTCTGCACAGAGTAGTATACCAACATCTATTGATCAGCTTGCCAACCCTCCACAGGTTGCAGCACAGGCACCCAGCACTTCAGGGTCCCAGCCTGTCAGTTCTGCTCCACAAACCCTGCTCTACCTGCTCAATCTGAATCAGATAGCTCTGCCCTTGCTGCTGGTGCACTGGTACCCTCTGGGAGAAATCATAGTGGAGGTGGTGATTTTAACAAACAGCAAGAGCTGACAGGAATAGTAGAGGGTATCATGATGGAAAGAGACTACTGTGCCCAAATTGGCTGTGTAGAAAAGGAGCTTTGTCATATTGCCAAGACCATGTCATGTTGAACACTCACACAGGAAACTGAGATAGTGATGACAGTTCTGAGGGTGAGGACTAGATTATTACAGTTTTTGGGCTTGATGTGGGTGTGCCTCTGATGTTCCCTACCTATCCCAATCATGGTGTCCCCCAACTTTTTCTGTACATCACCATCCATGTCTGTTTTGTGTGTTCTGTAGGCCTGCACCTGCTCTCTCTTTGAAAATGAAAAACAAGGTGGTCACCTGTGCCACAAAAAAATTTTGACCCATACATAGCTCTCCACTTCACCTATGTGCCTTCTTGACACACTTAATTTGGTACTTGGCTCTACAACATTATATTGTTGTTGCCACCTAACCTTGGTGTGATGACAGTCCAAATTTAACAAATGTTGTCTACTGCTCTACATTTATTTTATAAAGAAGTGGATAGCTATGTTTCTCTCCAACTACCTTCCTGCAAATTCTTCTCTTCTTTACCCTGTATCCTCCCCTCTATTTGCTCCCCATTTCACCACTTTCCTATCAACCCCTTTTTTCACAGTTTTAATCTGGTCAAAACATAGAATCACACACAAAACACATAGCCAGAAATGGCCCATAAGAATGCCTTCACTTTCTGTCCTCTGCATTTGTGAAGAGTTTGGCATCAAGCAACAATGCCGAATGATGGAGAATGGCTGTTCATGTCCTATGGCAAAACTTGGTCAATTGTTGCCGTCACCAGCAGTAGTCCAGTTATCCTCAAACAAAGTTGCTTAAACATGCTGACAAGTCAGAATACAGAGTAAAGGCAGAATAAAGACAATACTTGGCAGCAGTTACTCTAAAAGCTTTTTAGCTTGTGGATATAGCAAAGTGCAACTTCTTCTGTAGAGTATTGACATAAGTCACTTGTCTTAAGAGTAATTTTTGCCCTCAGCATTAAGGGTTTGATTCCAGATGTATGTCACATTATTTCTTACTGTGATGTCATATTTCTATGATATGTTTCATGACATACATTTTAATTTTTAATCAGTTACAACCTTTAATTAGCAGATTTTTAATACTGTTGTAATACAACATTTGTAAACACACCCATGCCCGTAAGAAAGAATAAGTAAACCACCCTGATTCTACTCATGTTTGAGCAGGGTTTTGCTTCCATTACAGCTTCTTCATCCCCATAGCCATCAGCTAATTATACAGAGAATGGCAGATGACTAATGAGGACACCATAAAGATGTGCATTAATGACTCATATTACCGTTTAATATGTCTCTGCCCATCTCTCTCTTAACTCTGTCTCAGGCTCACCCATTTCTACTGTTGACTATTCATTAGGCTGATGGATGTAAATTTCATCTTATGACATTTTTATATTGTTATTACTTTGCTGAAAACTAACACCTACATCTTCCATTGATTGAACAGGTTATCGCTTTCCCTTCATTGGTGTGATTTTGACATGCATGAAGTAGGATTTCCTTTGTGCTGTGCTGAGATAATGATCAAATTTATACACTTCATTTTTCATCTTAACGATGGTTCAAATCCAGCATTAGGTGAAACTCTTAATGCCTGTTGTTCTAAGTCTATTTCCTGTGGAGGTGTTGCCTCTGTATTTGTCAAACCCCTTCAGTTATAGTCCTCAGCACTTTCATGAGGTCTGTCAACAAGGAAGTGTGTTATGCTAAATGGCATTTCAAGTGCTATTGCAAATCATGGTGAGTTTTTGCCTAAGACTGCATTGCCACTGTTACATTAACACAAATACCAATATGTCCACTGCACTAAAGTAAAACACAGTTAAGGTAATAAGCTGCGATACACTTACTCTTTCATGTGTATCACACAGCTGCATATCATGTATAGTGTAATAGGAGTTACAACTGATAAAAGTGTAATGAATACTTCTGACTACCCAATGCTTTTATTGAACATACTGATACAATCCGGGCAATCAACATGTATAGGATATTCGTTCCTGCAATATGTAGTCTTACAGTCACAGTAAAAATTAATTATGATAACACATTCTGACACCATTTGTAAAATAATATGCAGACTGGACTCAAACTCTGCTTAAACTCTGCTTTTTCATTTAACTCGCTCAGTGTACACTTTCTGCCACAGAGGAAGTTAGATGATAGGTGGATTTTCTCAGCTCAGTACTGTCCTGTGAGTGCTTACAGACGTGCCTCACCTCTAAGCCTGTTTGTATTACAGAAGGATAATGTAATTAGAGTTTTAACTTTTTTCCCATCAGCAGTAAATCCTGTTTGCTCACCTCCTAACATTGTGCATACAGGGAAAACAAGCACAACAATTCATTTATGAATTAAGCTTTGGCCCTAACATATGAATGGTAGTCTCCAGCATGCAAAGTGCATATATACAATATGCCAACATAAAACAGATCTGTTCTACATTTACACACAATCACAGAATTTTACCCCTGCTCCTTATTTGTGCAAAGGTTGGCAGGGAGCACCACTGAACACCACTGAATACTGCTACTTCACATTCTGGCTTCAAAACCTTAAAGAATAATCAAGCATGCACTAATATTTTGCTAACATCTGCACAAATAAGTTTCTCAGTATTGCACTTTAGAAATAAATTTTGAACAAAAATAAGTATTGCTTATAGACTGTATTACAACTTTACATGGGAGTTGCTTAATGTACTCAAGTGAACTGCTGTGAACTGTGTGGTTGACTGACCACTTCATTCTGTACAGTTATGCCTGCACTGCAGCACTTACACTTGCAAATGACGTACAACCACATAGAGCCTTGGCACATACTTCATCACTACTTAGCCCTAATACTATACAACTACATAGAGCATTGGCAAGCATACTTCATCATTACTTAGCCCTAATGCTATACAACCACATAGAGCCTTGGCACACACACGTCATCATTACTTAGCCCTAATGCTATACAACCAGATACAGCCTTGGCACACACACGTCATCATTACTTAGCCCTAATGCTATACAACCACATAGAGCCTTGGCACACATACTTCATCATTATTTAGCCCTAATTCTATACAACCACATAGAGCCATGGCACACGTACTTCATTATTAGTTAACCCTATTGCATTGGAATACTCAGCATTGTTTGGTATTGACAGTGTACATTGCTCATGCATGAGTAGATACCATTGCTAATATCATTAGCAGTCATTAAGGTTTACTTATCATCATTATAACCTAAAGATTCATGACTGCTTCATTGTCCAGCCTGTGTTTCACAGGTATGTATGTCTCATGTACACAACACAGGTACATATCAGTCTCCATTCTGCAACATACATTAATGACAGCATAGCTGACATAAGTCAGCAATATGAATGTTGTACAGATTGTTAAGATTTCACATACTCCTTCATATCAGCAAATATGACTTTGCATCACAATATCTTCTCTGACACAGAATAAGAAACTAATCTAATCAACACTGCATTGTCACAGTGCAGAAGTTAGACTTCCTCTGTGGCTCTCACTTTAAGTTCTGTGTTCTCTAGAGTATTACTAGATCAGTAGGGATTATAATCTCACAGCAGTCAAATTGTGCATTTATATGTATGTGGGTTGTGTAGAGTCATGTAAATAATTTTATGTACTGCTGGCTTCACAGAAATAGTAGTCAGGAGAAAATTTTAAACATCATCAGGGTGAGTTCACATCAATATCAGACCATTCTCCCAACATCATCTTCTCTGTAATACAACACTACTGTTACTGTATATAAAGTGCACTCATACACTGTAAAAATCAGACTTCTGCAGTGGTTCTTGCTTTAAGTACTGTGTCTTCTAAATTGTATAACTGGATAGGAAAAGGGTTTTAATCTCATAAGTAAACTTGTGTTTGCAATCAGTCACATCAGTGGAGGATTAATTCAACAGCTGTGCTCATTTGTGCTCATTTGACTCCCACTAGTGTGAGCCATTTACATGGGCAAATCAACCTCATTTCCCCCTTTCACTCTGTCCACAAATGCATTCAGTCTGCAACACACTAATGAGGTCATCATTTCAATAATGAACTCTCACACTACTAAAACCAGACATTACCTTTGGCATGTGCCTAGAATATAATTGCTTGTAGATTGTGCCAGTAGATAGTTAGGAAATTTAAATTTAGTTGTGATGCTCTCCTAAGTGTGTGTGTGTGTGTGTGTGTGTGTGTGTGTGTGTGTGTGTGTGTGTGGGTGTGTGTGCGCATGTAAATGGAGGCACCTCTTAGTATTGCCAACATGTAGATTCCCACATAACTGTAGTCACTTTTTCTGTTGTGCATGCCTATAATACACTTTCTTGTAAATTGCACCAGTGGATAGATAGGTAGTTCTTCTGTGAGATTTTGTTTCTTCCTCTTATTGTGCAGAACAGGCTGCAAATAAATATGTGATGTGTATCTATACAATGTGCTTCTGCTGTGCAATCACATTTTAGCAGAAATATTAAGGTAATATACAATGGTGATGCCATCCACTGAAATGTGCAGTGTTACAGTTGTAAAATAAATCTTGATTTGCCCTTGTGTTTCAGCAAACCATCATTGTCATTTGATGCTAGGTATATAGTAAAAATTCCAACATCACTGCTTATAGTCAATGTTCATGTTGTTAACAATGTTGTCATCCACGTGTGTCATGTTCATGTGTAGATGTTTCCTCCTTTATTCTAAATATACTTTTTAAAGGTTGCATTGAAGACTGGTGCTGTCATGTTAATATATTGTCCTTTCATACCAGTTGCAGTGAAATGCCTCCTCAGGACTGAGGACATGAGACAATGTAATGTATCTTTCTGTCTAATTAAGGCATTATTTCCAATATGGGATTATAACCACATTGTACAGAATTGCTGTTCTACTGTCACAGTGACAACAGCAGGGGGATACACGTGTGATTGAGTATAACTAGCATCAGGCAATGTTATCTGACATACAGCAGGATATTTCTAAATAATTACAGGGACACACATTCCTTGATTCATACAGATGATGCAATGCTTTCACATAACCACACATATGACATTTAGCAATGCACTTATACTATGGCACTTGCATTGATCCCACTATGGTGTTAATTTTCTCAGTGCTTAAGCAAGTGTTCCAAATCAGCACTGAGTGACTGTAAGTGTTTGTGTTCTTGATTGTTTTGCAGGAATCAAACTACTGAAAAGTAGGCGAAGATGAACGCAATGAGAGCCAGCAAACTGACAATAAAATAAAAGAAACTTGCATTTATTAGTAAGCGCTTTCGATGTGGATCAGTGCCTCACCTTCATCAGACTGAAACAAAATGAAAATCAATTAAGATTCTTTATATAGAAAATCATGTTGTTTTATTTATGGCAACTATTATGGATTTTTTGAATTAATATGTATTGCTGCTTTTTAATTTTTAATTAATTCAATAAGATAAAGAAAATGTGTTCATGTTTGCACATGACTTCAAGTTAAAAACAGTGTAACTTACCAGTATATTACTTGAAGAATGTGCACGAAGGCTTTCCCTTTTAAGAATTAACTGGGTTCACTAATTTAGGTTTTAATTCATTGATTGTTAGATTTTTTTCTATATAAAGAATGTTAATTGATTTTCATTTTGTTTCAGTCTGATGAAGGTGAGGCACTGATCCACATCGAAAGCGCTTACTAATAAATGCAAGTTTCTTTTATTTTATTGTCAGTTTGCTGGCTCTCATTGCGTTCATCTTCGCCTACTTTTCAGTAGTTTGGTTTCTTGTTTTTCGTTTGTGAGAGTTTTACTATATGGCGAGTGGAACCGAAGCAGTTTCGCAAAACCTGTTTACACAGGAAGACAATACTGACGGTAATCAGAACAATTCTGCTGGCGACTTAACCACACTAGTACAATTACTTTTGTGAAGGGTTGAAACTTTAACCCAACGTGTCGAGGCTCTTGGTCTGAACCCACCTAATGATACGAGGGGAAGTCTTGATGCAGTACCTACCAGGAATTGGAACAACATTGGTTTTATTAATGCAACGACGAGCCAACACAATGCACCAATTACCAATACTTCGGAAGATAATTCTGAACCTGCAGCACCACTTGCGCCAATTTTACCAACAAATCAAGCAAGTGTTTTACCATCTATGGGTACTTTTCTTAACAATAAATACAGCTTTAATACTAACAATGACAACAATGCTCCCTTGGATGCAGTAGAACAACAGAGGGAGAGTTCTTTCTCTGATCAAATTAACCTTTTCGACACCAAGCTTTTCAGATGTAGGAAACTCCAACTGGAGGTCTCGTATTTACAAGAGTGCATTACCAAAAAAATCATACCCAAAGGCTTGCGTCAATGGCGTTATCCAGCTGGATTAATATATGATTCTTTATTTTTCAAAGAATTGATCCAACTTTTTGACAGGCAAGGTATGGAATTTTTACAATCTCTTATTAATTATTACAATCAAGAAATTAATAATCTTAAGAGTGATTTAGAAATTTTGGAACATACCATAGTGACTCATGGTGACTTTTCCCATTACAAATATAACTATTGTAGAATATATACAAGCATACAGGCAACTATGGATAAAATGCTTGCCACTAAAAAGAGGAAAATAGCTAGAGACTTGTACGATTATTCGAATAATATTGCTTATCCTAAGCCTCCATCTAATAGTAGCCCTGATAAAAATAACATACATAATAATAACAGGGTTGATGGAACTCACGACCAAGGGCAAGCTCGTTCTTTCAACAATATTAGTAAAAATGAAGGTAATGGGTTAAGACGTAGCGAAAGAATTATCAATCGCAACAACAACACTAATGATACTAATGCTAATGATAACTACCATGATCGACCACATGTGGTTAACCCCAATGATGAGCAAAACAATAGTGACCAGAGTTTTCGGACCGATCGGTCTGGTCAACAGAACAATCGACGGACCAACCGCAATCAAAGGAACAGGAGGAAACAAAGGAGGTGACAGTTTCAAACCAGGTGTATGGTCTTGCTCCTTCCATACATGTAAGCACGCAAGGTGACTTTAAAATCTATAACTATACAAACCTTGATATTCAGCAAGACATGATTAATTTTCTATCTAAAGGGCTAACTTACGTCCCTGGTAAAAGGATGGATTTAGCCAAAACAATCATTGATTTGAAACTGTTCGTACACAAATTAAACCTAAATTTGCTCATGGGGGCGAGTTCAACTGAAACCAGTTCTATCAGGGTTCCTAGTTTCTTTAATCCCCCCCTTCACCCTAGACTATGCCTTTTTGAAAAGATTTGTGAAATGGATCTAAGGGCTAGCTCTGAGAAAAAGCAACATTTATCAACAACCAAAAACATCCTCAGCGCTTCTGAACAGGATTTTCTCCATCTACTTAATGACTGTAACATCAGGGTCATGAATCCCGACAAGGGAGGAGGGCTTGTGTTTATGGATAATTTCATTTACGTTGAAGCAATGCAAAAACATCTTAACACAAACGTTTATGAAAGAGTGTCCCTTAACGAAGTCAACCAGGCATATAGAAAAATTAGGTCAATATTGGATGACTTGTTTTTAGAGGGGTCTATAGACAAGGACCTATTTCAATACTTGTCAATGATTGCACCCAAAACACCTGTCTTATTTGGTACTCCTAAAATACACAAATCTCTTAATAGTCCCCCATTTAGACCTATAGTGGATGGTAGGGGATCCATCACACACAGTTGTGCCAAATATATTGATTCTATTTTAAAACCATTGGTTGATAGCAAGCCTCAGATATGTAAAGATTCTTGGGTTTTTTTAAGAACCATAAACAGACTAGACTATCAACTTGAGGCATGCTTTATTACCATAGACATCAAAGACCTCTACACAGTTATCCCCCAGGAAATTGGACTTAAATGGATCAGGGACTTTCTGGTCTTAAAAAAAGTAGAGGAGAACACCATATATGTAATCGAAACCTTATTGGAAATTGTTTTGACAAACAATTTCATGGTTTTTGAGGGAAAACTGTATTTGCAGAAGTCGGGTGTAGCAATGGGGTCACCATGTGGGGGTAGTTTTGCCAATGCCATCATGGCATACTGGGAAAATGAGTTACTATTTCAGAACAGTCTTTACCAACAGCATGTCTCCTGGTATACAAGATACCAGGATGACATGTTCTGCATTTGGAGAGGAGATAAAACCCTTATTCCAACCTTTATCCGTAACATTTCAACCATGACAAGTTTCCTTGAGTTTACATATAACATTGATGATACTTCGATTAACTATTTAGACATTCTTTTAGTGAATGACAGATGTAAACGTAGGTACATCAGTAGGATTTATAGGAAACCTACACATTCAAATACCTTTTTGCATTTTTCAAGTAATCACCCCTACCACCAAAAGAAGGCCATTATAAAAGGTCAGATGGTTAGGGCAGCCGAATGGTGTCTGATGATGATGAGTTTGAGACTGAATGTGAAAACCTGCAAGGCATGTTTATGCATAGAGGCTACCCTGCTTCCTTGATTGTTAATATAAAGCAAGAAGTTTGTCATAAAAGAAAAAACGGGTACTTTCAGCCTTTACTTAGTGGGTTACAGCAACAGCCCATGCCAATGGAATCTTTATTGGATAACAAGAATAATAGGGTTTACATGACCAGCTTCTTATCGACGTTTTCCCTAGATTATGTATTTATCAGGGATATTATAAATAAAAATTGGAACGTCATTAGAGAAGAATTAACATTGATTAAAACATTAGGTGAGAAACCACGTATTACGTACAGGAGAGGGCTTAACTTGAAAGCATTACTTGAGAAAAATACAAGAGTCCCAAATAGTAGGGTTAAAGGTATGTTCAAATGTGGTACTTGCCCTCAGTGCAAACACAAATTTGAAGGGACTAGATGTATAATTAACAACAAAATATACATGATTGGTTCAAGATTCAATTGTGATAGCAAAAGTGTGGTTTATGCAGCCTTATGTTGCCAATGTAATGCATATTACATTGGCAAAACTGAAAGGAAACTCAAACAGCGCATGTACAAACATTTTTATGCCATTAACAAGGGGGACATTAAAAACGCTTTGGCTAAACACATTTTAGAATACCCTGGACATATTTTTAAATTTTTAGTGTTACAACATCGAGATAATGACATTAGAGGAGGCCCTTGGCAGATTTTACTAGAAATTGATGAGCTTATTTGGCAAATAAAAACAGGGGCGTCCATTCCACCAGGGCTGAATGAAAATCTATCTATTAAATGTGTTTTGAAATTGCATGCCCTTAAGAGATGATTATTTGACAGGTACTGCTTTTTCTAGTATTTATACATAATGGCATATACAATGATGTATTCGTATTTATCCATTATTAATTAGTATTACTTATTTATATCTTAGATTATCAGGTTTGTATATTTATATATATACACATATGTATTCATTTATTAGTAACTACATCGGCGATAGATATTTATACATAATAATTAACTAATTGACTTTTACTATATATTGTTTATTTTAATGTACTAACTAATTTATAGTTAGTTTCATTATTAATTTTGCTATTGTTAGCTTAGTCAACTAGCTATAAGGCTTGATGTCGTTTTTATTTATGGCAACTATTATGGATTTTTTGAATTAATATGTATTGCTGATTTTTCATTTTTAATTAATTCAATAAGATAAAGGAAATGTGTTCATGTTTGCACATGACTTCAAGTTAAAAACAGTGTAACTTACCAGTATATTACTTGAAGAATGTGCACGAAGGCTTTCCCTTTTAAGAATTAACTGGGTTCACTAATTTAGTTTTTAATTCATTGATTGTTAGATTTTTTTCTATATAAAGAATGTTAATTGATTTTCATTTTGTTTCAGTCTGATGAAGGTGAGGCACTGATCCACATCGAAAGCGCTTACTAATAAATGCAAGTTTCTTTTATTTTATTGTCAGTTTGCTGGCTCTCATTGCGTTCATCTTCGCCTACTTTTCAGTAGTTTGGTTTCTTGTTTTTCGTTTGTGAGTGTTTTGCAAGAATGACATCCCTCAATTGTACTGTGTATGTATAGAGGGGTCTATATCATGTGGTCAAAAGCTAATAATAGTGAACGACTACAACTTCGAAAACACGGGAACTCAAAGTTGCAATTGCGGCTGGCTGTGCCCCCCCACAACCCTGGCTAAATATATATACCAATTCTGAGATCGCACTATAGTGAGGGAAGGGAAAATACCCCTATCTACACTGTAATTTGACCCCAACAATAACAACTTCGAGTTCCGGTGTTTTCGATGTTGTGGTCATTTGCTATTATTAGCTTTTGACCATGTAATATAGACCTTATATAGAGTGGTACATGCCTCCCCATCCATTTTAGCAGATAAACATTATGGGCAAATAATGTACAGCTGATTGAATGACTTCATATAGGTGGAGGTCAAATAATAACAGTTCCGCTAAGGTGCATGTGGTTATTAGCTATATTGCTAGTTGGTGGAATTATACAGATTGATGTGAATTCTAGCATAAGGAATAATTTTGTGTGAATGCACTGATGTCACACAATAAACATTACATCTTATCTGTCTTATCCCTTGATATTCTCCACAAGTACATGTGAATGTAGCTTTGGATTTCATAGCAATAGATGTGTTCTGCCAGTGTTATGGTGAGAGTGCTACTGTGGCACATGCATTGAGTACTGTGGTATACATGAGTTTACTCCATTTATTGGATATATACAAACATGCATAGAAACTTTCCTTGACCAAAGATCATTGATATAGGACTGATCACAATTATGTGCACATGAGAGCAATTAATTGCCTTCAGCCTGACATGCTGATATGATATTAATTATCAGGGATTCTTTCTTAATTCACACATTAATTTCAGTTGTTTGTGACAATACCCATTGCTAAATCCTATGGCAGATGCTGACAATATGCAGCTCTGTGGAATATATTACATGATAGTGTGGTGTTTGCATCTGTTCATATCCGTCTGCACAATAACTGTGTCAGGCAGGGCCACCTTACACAAGGGTATTACATATGTTACACTCTGCTCCCACATTTGTAACACCACACACACCTGTCTATGGAATGCATAACCATTATAATACTAAAGTACATAATTCCCTTCAAGAGTGCTCCTCCTCTTACAAGTGTTAGGCCTATTTCTGTGGCATACACAGTTAATACACAGCTCATGGGATGGGTTAGATTCTTGCAAAAGGGGATTGTGATTTCTGATCCATTTGTAGTTTCCAAAATGTTATATTCGCAAAATGCACACTATGCAAATATTCTTAATGTATGCACTATCCTTGCTAACTATCATCTCGACTCAGCATGATAATCTCATTCATATATCATGTAATTCCTCTCTATTACAATGTTAATTTGAGTAACTGCCACATTCCATGATATCATGTCTGCTTTTATTTACCTATATTTGCTCAGAATATATGAATGCAATTAATTATTACGACATACATATTACACAGCGTTATTACTACAAGATTGCTTTGTGAAATACGCACCTTTAAGTCAATTATCTTACCACAGTTTGCACATTTACTCTCTCGTCTTATTAAATTCTGTATGCATAACTTTGATTTCTGTGCACATTGTCCTCCTTACACTTTTCCTGTCTGGTAACCCATGTATTGTAGTTGCCTTTGCCATTTACCCTCCCCTCTTACTTATTTCTGTACTGCTATGGTTCATTTATATGCACATTGTACTCTGTACACTTTCGCTGCCTGGTAGAGCTTCCGTTATTTGCCTTATTTAGCTCTTCATGTGGTCTGCCTGAGCAAAGAGGTTTGCCCATAGCCAAGCCTGTTTGTTTACTGTGTGTGCCCATGATGCTTATCATGTTTTCATGGCCACCAATACTGTTGCTCTCTGCAAAAACCTGCTTACATTCATGTAAGCATGGTAAGCAGCTGCTCATCGCTCTAACAAATAAAAGTTGTGTACACATCTCACAAATCCTGCACAATTGTTCATGAATCCTGGGGACTATTTGACCCATTTTCCTAATTTAAAGTTAAAATAATGATCTTACCTAGCATCCCCAGAATTCAGAAAGCAATACAGATGAAATGATACTGTCATTATTTGTTGCAGTTAGTGCAAATACATATATGCATTTCAATATGAGAATTATTTGGGTTATTATGAGATATTTACTACATGATATCATACAAGCAAAGTAAAATGAGTTACTAATTCCTTGCCATTTCATCCTTGCATAAGCTACTCTGCAACTTATGTAAATAAAAATAATTAACATTGCTAGATCAATTCCCTTTTGCACTATAGTAGAACATATGTGATAACCTGAGTATAGTTTATACATACATACTACTTAATAAAAGATTTGTGTCCACTCAGATTTCATAGACATTCATTTACCATATTTTTCCTACCATTATAACTATCTGATGTGTGAAAAAAAACGCCATGGCAAGGACTCATAAAGATGAATTCCAAGGCAGTGGATGGCTTGTGCCCCATAAAGAGAATACATTTAGTGCAAAATCAAAATGAATAGCTAAACAATGGTATATTGCTGGAGTAGCATGATAGCTGTGCTGTAAGAAAGTAGATGGGATGGAAGGGAAACCTCAAAAATTAAGCAGATTAACATGTATGAAAGGTAATGCCCTTGAACCTCATTTCATGAACTTCCTATGAATATATTTAAGAGCTACTGCAAATAGAGTGAGCAGCTGAAAGTACTGACAGGCTGCCTCTGAGAGCTTCAAAGAAAATTTATATGCAACATATGGATCACCAAATCCCAGGTGTTTGGCAAGCTCAACACCTTACTAGTTCCAGGAAGGTATGGAAAGGGGAGTAGAAGAGAGCAGGAAAAAGGGTTTAGCAGGCAAAGGAACACACACCAGGAACTTAGTAAGGGAAAACAGGGCTGAGAGTAGGCATGGCACTTTTTTTGTTAGAAAAGCTCCCATTATAAGCATATTTAGAGAGAAAGAGAGTCTTGGAAGATAAGAATGGTGTGAAAATAAGGTGATATAGGCAGTGAGGGCACATAAAGATACATGAACTGTATACATGGGGCGAGACATCATGTACACATAAAGAAGTAAATAGAGGGTATATAAATGGCTGGGAATTGAATAGGATACTGTCAGTGGGCCAGTGGCTAACTGGACAGATGGAGATTACAAGGATCTAGTAGATGGAGGTTGAAGTTGTCATGGGACACATTGGCCTCTGTTGCCCTGGCAGTATCAGTCAGCTTGTCCCTTGAGCCCAAAACTTACTGCATGTGAGGCTGATATATGGCCATCCCATGTAATATCACCTTCTCTGATGAAACTGTTGAATGTAGCAAGGGCAGACTACCTGTCTAGGATGGAATGGATCTGCCAGTGTGGCACTCCCACCCTGCTCATTTACCTCAACTACAGCCTCAGCTGCAGCAACAGCTGGTAGTTGCTTAGATATCTGCAGCTCAAATGCTACACCATAGCCTGTAGTATGCAGACACAAAGGGAATAGTGCCATTAGTTGTGAGGTTTCATAACAGGTACACTGTACATAGTACAGCCTCAGAAATAGGATGCTAATAGCACCATGGTCCCATAATTTTCTGCTGCCATATGCTGCATACAGCACCATTTTCTCTCTCTGTCTATGCTGAAAGACAGAGTATGCAGGCCATCACATATAACATACAGGTGTGAATGATACACAACTTACATTGCAGATCTACAGCTCCAAATATATGTGCATGCAAGCTGAAGCCTGAGATAGAGCCTACAGCCCCAGACAGATAGTGAACTAGCATATGCATGTGCAGTGAAGCAGAACCAGAACATGTTGCTCACAGCTTGAACAGCAATTTATACTACCACAACCAGGTATAATGGAGCAAAATCAGCTGCACCACCACAGGTTTGGGCAATGAAGCAAAAGCACGACATTTTGGCCACAGGTCCTCTGAGGCACAATAACAGTGCCATAGGAATACAGTTGCCTATAACAGCACACACAACATACAGTCGCCCACAGCATACAAGCTGATATATCCTGAAAATGATCACAGAAAGTAAATTTTATGTGAATCATGCCTGTGAAAGAAAGAGAAACAGCACGTACTCATTCACACCCATACTGCTGCTAATGCCATTTGTTGCATCATGATCTCAGCACCTGTTGTTTGGGCTGCCTTGTCCAATTCAAGTCTACAGCAGAAAGACTTCACACAGTACTATTATTTCAGCGCAACTTAACAGTACTGAAATAGCAGTAATAACTACCATGTTTAAGCAGTTTAAATCCAAGAGCATTATTTTAATTGAAAAGGAAAGACAAAAGCTGATTACTTATTAGATTAAATTATTTTCTCACATGTAAGTCTTCTTTAATTGTGAGATCCATGCAGTTGCTATCTAGATTGCCAGCAGTGAGCAATATGGCACTTCATGTAACAGGTATAAGTTATTTGAAATATAAAACTTACTAAACATTGTAAACATTTATTATACAATTCAGGACATCTCTGCTCTTCTTCTAACATATGCAGATCTGCAGGGAGACAGTAATGCAGGGCAACATACCAATGCCTGCTCTGCTGATGGGTATGGGGGGGGGGTCATTTTCCCCTGATCATTCGGACTGTTAGCTCAAATCAAGCTAGGTTTTAAAAAGCATCCTTTTTAGTGAATGATGTGGCATAATTTCCCAGCAACTACTGCTCCCTGAACAGATTGTGTAGCAAAAACAGCATTATATTGTTCTCTTAAACTTACTAGGCAGGTGCTATCAGTGATGTACTAACAATGGAAGCCATTAGCATGAATTTTCAGCAGTACAAAATGGTTGTCTGAGAATGCCATGCGACTTTGAATTCCATGTGTACATTAGTGCCATGCCATAGTGTGACTGATGTACCTGCGCAGATTACCTGTATAATGACAGGTAAGCACGGCATGTCAGTGATGAGAGGCAGAATGAGTAGATGTCTTATAGAAAAAATGCATCTCTGTGAATGATATTGGTTTAAAGAAATGTTCAGAATAAAGTCTCATTAGTGTACAGTGGTAATGTAATACATATCAATGATATTCATGGCTGATTTGCCATGCTAGAATCTAGAACATAGAGTGAGGAGTCAGCAGCAGTAATAGCAATTAAACAAGGCAAAGCCCAGAGGAGGTACATTGTGATCTATAATACTGTGGACCTGCAATCAAAGCCACTGCAAGGCCTGCGGGATTAGACAGATGCCTCAGGTTCAAGTTGCAATGGGGCACAATAGGCACTCTAACTGAACTGCCAACTGGTCCTTACAAGCATTATCAGCAATCATTTAAGTGTTGCTGCTTAAATAATAGGCAGTCAGTGTTTGTGTGTTAGGAACTGTAGCAAGGAGTTAAAATGTGCTTGCTGTAGGAGTTGATTGTTGGTATACATCATTAAATGAAGTGAGTGATGGCTCTGTGCTTCACCCATTGCATTTCTTCTTTGGAGAATGTTCATTGGGCATGCACTGGGAGTTAGGGACATAACAGGAAAATAATTCTGTTGGATGACGTAATGATGACACCTCCCAGGTGGAACTCACTCCACTGAAGGAGAACAAATGGGACAATGTGCCAATAGAAAGATGATGGTCATTTCGCTGCAGGGGACAATAGTGCTCAAGAAAAAAGCCAGCCTTCACTTATTGATTTATTATTTTATTTTATTTTACATTTGTTAACCGGGGAAAGTCCGACTTGGAATGACCAGTTTCCAGCGGAGGCTCAGGGAGAAATGCTCCAGACGCATGTTTTTGTAACATGGGAGGAAACCGGAGCACCTGAGGAAACACACACAAATGCAGGGAGGACATGCAGACTCTGCACAGAAAGCAGCTCAGCATCAAACCAGGAAACCTCTTGTTGTGAGACGACCACACTACTGCTTCACCACTGCGCCATCCTTTTCATTTTTTTTTTTCAGTTTTTTTTGTCATTGTGTAAGGCTGTGTTCCATGATGTCAATGCCTTGGGTAGGACAGCTCACCTCTTACTGCAATGTGAAAACTATATCGATAAAATGACAAGGCAATCCTCACAAATCCAAGCAGCATAGCAGTTGAACAACTTGGAAATGGATGGGGGGTTACCTCCTGTTACAAATTTCATGGGTGGCAATGTGTTCTTGGCATCCCTGCAAGGATATGATTATAGAATGGATATCATTGTGAGATGAGTGGATATGGGTTCATACATGGGTTGCCAGGTGTTGTGCATCTGGGATGGAAACTAGCCAGATTATTAGCCATACTGTATATGCTGTCAAGGTGACTGTACTTAGACATGTTAGTGAGCATGCACTGATCACTGCCTATGTGCTCAATATGTACACTTGGTGCTCAGACTCAGGGGACTGCAAGGTAAGATATGTGTAGGAAAATTGTAAATTTCATCCACTTCTCATTTACATGCAAGCAACTAAGCATCATGACTTCTGGGGTAGGGACTTTCAGTTTTATTGCACATACTGTGTATTCAAAGGAGAGACTTTTGTTATGGTGGCACCTGTAGAGGCCCAGCCAGGACAACAGGCTGAGGTCGGTGCTTGCAAAGGATTTGAAAATTATGCTGGAACACACATCAAATCACAGTCCCAAGACAAAGCGACACTGTCTTCCTCCCTCCTGTTAGTACTACATCTATTGCCTCAGGTGATTTGGTGGCCTCCCCCACATATTCTACTCTAGAGAATGCATAGCACTGCAGCTCATCATACCACTCAAGTGGGTGCTCTACTGTGACAAACAGATAGTGATGTCTTGACCTCTAGCAGCAGGTCAGTGCACTACATTTGATGTGTGGATACCCACTGTACATCTGGCTACTACTGGTTTAAGTCACAAAACTCAGTCACAGTCATCCCCAGACATTCAATAGTCTCTCAACCTCAACAGAAGCACAGAGCTATAATTTTGGCACAGTCCACAGCTACCCATACTGACCTGGAGATGATGTATATGGCACTTCCATGTGGTTATTGCAATAACTGTCAAAGCCTCTGGGAGACAATGGAGCTCAGGGATGATGCTTTGACTGGACTTCTATGGTGTTTGTTGGCACACTTTGCATCCGTGGCCACATCCATGTGGATGTTAACCACTGCCACCATCAGTGCCCTATGCACTAATATTTCCTATGGCTGCAGGCATGTGCATTCCCATGGTGGACAGAAAGGATGACCATTTCAAGAAACATGGTCTGCTCCTACCACAGTCAAGGGATCACCATACCTCACTAAAAAAACAGAGCCAGTCACATTGTGGAACCGACTGGGGTGTGTCAGCTTGTATGTGCTCCTCACAGGTAATTCTACCAGTTCTACAATATCTATGCTACAGGGGTCTTCTAATCTATTGCCACCCATCACAAGAGCCCTGCAGTATGGGTGGATCATAGCCACACATGACCTATCATCACATTTTCTACACTGCAAGATCCTGTAGTGGCTTCCCCTCCCTGTTAACATAGGAAATCATCTGTGACACTGATGACCCCTTCTTGTGACCCACATCTCTGTCTTCATTGATCAACAGCCACTTACTTCCTGGTTGTGTAGATAAGCATATATCTGTGTGTAGCAAGGCAGCTATGCAAATGATGATAGTTGTGAACCACACCACCATCCTTCTTGTGTGATGCAAGTGTAGATGTGTGTTGCACAGTGAGGCTTGATCATGCACTGCCCAGCATAGCCTATCCAGACGACTGCATGTATCATTTTGTTCTGTGTGATTTTGTGTTGCCACTGTGTACAAGGCAGGGTTCACAGAGCTGGACTAGATATTATGGCTTAACCTCTGCTATCATATACCATGCATGACAATCAGTGTTATAGTGAGAGAGTGTTTTGCCAGACATTGTGACAAGTTCTGTTGTTTTGAGTGTGGAGGCTTCCTACTTTCTTAGGATTATGTTACATCACATGCAACATGGTACAAACAGCTTGGTGGTTGTGGCAGAGGCACAGTGCATTGCCCTTAAGATATGTCTATGCAGCTGAACTGGGATTTCAGTATGATGAACACACACTCTGTTATACGTCTGTTTTGGGCATGTGTATAGACAATGGAAATGGGATTTTAGAAGGTTATACACACATATTCTACTTTATTCCTGATTTTGGCATGGGCAAATATTATGTGATGTTCAACCATACTTGATGGATTCTATGCAGATGTCATCAACTCTGACTCTGGGAATATCCTGAATCACCTCCAATTGATTGGAGGCATAATAGGGGAAACATGCAGGGTGAGAAGTGTAGGTTCCCTTTGTGGATTTTTGATACTGGGGGTACACTAGTATACCTGCAGTCATCTAGTAGGTGGCTCAGTAAGATATCATGCAGGAAGGGGCAGTAGAAATAACTTACATGTCATATGTGGGAATCGTGGATACTGCAGGATGATGTGATCCTAGATTGATTATGAGCTCCTATGTACTGCACACTACCTGGCAAGTAATGGAATGGTAACCTTTCATTTCAATTTAACACTGTTCATGTACATCAGGTGGGAACCATTGTGGTACATAGCTGCAATTATGTAGCTCCCTGCACTAAGTGGGGAAGGTGAAAGATATCATAAAATACATGTATGGCAGTGTCTGCCTCCCCCAATCTGTTGATGCAGCAGACTTGCTTATTCACATATGACAGCAATTTACTGAGGGTCTCTGGAAGCTTTGTATAGCCAGAACAGTAATTGTTGTGTATACCTTGGGATACACTGTATGGAATATCAATGCATTTTACTCATTCAGGATTGTTTGTTGTATAAGACAACCCGTTCCCATCTGATGTCTTTGTCAATTCGTAATTAGTCTATGATTTGCTGGTCAATCAGCTGGTGTGATATTCTTTGTCAGTTCAGCTTTTGTTAATGCATCCTGACGTGCTTTTCCACCAAGAGAATGCTAGTGCCACCCATAAGATACTGCAGTAAAAGAGATGCTACTACTCCTAAAAGCATATTCATTCTTGCAACTCAACACATTCTGGAAGGTTTTTTTTTGCTTTTAGTCTCAAATGCACATACCTTCAAGGCTTTGGAACTGATGATTATGAATCATGGAAATGCCATAGCTTGGGAAGTATGAAGAGGCTGTCTGCCACAAGTGTAAGATGTTAGGGGATGACTGGCATCAGAGAAAAGTTGTTGATCCTTCCCCACAATTCAGTGATAGTAACCATAAATGTACATAAGTACAGATCATCTTTTAAGCAACTGCTGTTAACATTTCAGGTGCTTAAATGAACGTCTGTCTGCATGCCAGCAACCGTAGCAAAGAGTCTGCTACAGTTTGTATAGGAAATATAAATTTCCCTCAATTGTCAAGGGACAACTAAGGGATTGCCCAGTAAGCCAGTTGCCCCATATAAAGCAATGAATGATCACTGATCCTCATTTGTATGCCATTATAAACTTAAACTGTATGTCTTCATTTTTATATTAATATACAGCCATTTGAATGACACTTTTTTGCACCTTTTGACTCCTTGCTCTTCAGTGGAATGTGGCTGTTTTAATTACTACCCAGATATGCATTCTCAGTTTTAACACAAGGGCACTTTGTAAACTTTACAGTTGACATGAAAGTCCATGTTTGGTTCAGTTATTCTTATAATGTAAAAACTCAGCTGACAAATTATATTATGTGCAAAGTTTTAGTATAGTTTATCCAGAAACAAATAGCATTTAAAACCTGTTGCATGTATTAATTTAAACTCACATATTCATAGTCAGGGATTGTAAGTACTTAACATTGTATCTTAGAGACTTCGTGGCCAATATTTAGTGCTCCGAATAGGCAAAAGTAAAGCATAACCCATTGCATCACTTATTATTGTTAAACTCAATTATTGAACCGGCATCTGAGAAAAGAAATTCTGTCCAACAGGGAACATTAATTCAACTTTCCTTTCTCACATAGTGGAAACTGTAATACCCTGGGATAAAAAGGACACAGCATTGTTAGTTAAAATGCAGGATAAAGTTGACTTTCTGCGTAAAATCTTTTCCCACTTGCATTATCTCAAGATAGTGAGTAGTACTTTTGAAGTGCATTACCAATCACCTCAATGGACATCAACCACTAAAATTATTTTTAGTGTTCCTGGGTTTAAAAAGCAAGTAATGAGTGAGGAAACATTTTGTAACAAAGAACTGTTTTAAAAATAAAAGATCCTTCATCTCACTCTCCTGACTATTAAATCAAGACTCATTGTAGCAAGTGTTTTTTGAAGCATGGTGCTTCTGCCCCTGCAATTACCAGGAAAAATAGCTTCACCACCTGGCTTCACAAAGAGACTTGATGAAGCCAGCTGCCATAGAGAGCAGAAATGAATGATTTTGGAAATAAAGATTTATTTGTTTCAGACTACACTTGCAGTGTATTTGCTCTTTTATCCTTTTGCTCTTTTTTACATTCCATAATGCTGCATGACATTTTTTTTCCAAATCAACAAAGGTCTAATGATTACTTATTTTGTTGGTACATTTATTAAGAAAGTAAGTAACCTGCCCCACAGAACTCTACTTTTCCATAATCATAGTAAAGGCACAAACAAAGGTGTTAGTATTCAAGGAGAGCAAATTACATGAAATGTTGACATCTAAGTAATTTAGTAAAATATATAGTAAATATATGCAATGAAAGACTAGAGGTGCCTTCTGTGCGGTGTCTGCATGTCATCCCTCTGTTTGCGTGGGTTTTCTCTGGGTGCTCTGATTTCCTCATACATTCCAAAGACATGCAGTAGGTGGATTGGGGACTCAAATTGTCCATAGGTGAGAGAGACTGAGTGTGTCCTGCAGAAGAAAGACATGGCAAGCTACTTCTATTCCTCCCTTTGACTTGTAAACTCCTTGGAGAGAGAGAGAGAGAGAGAGAGAGAGGTGAATATTCACAGTGTTGCTCTATGAATTGGCTGCAACTTGTAAGACAGAGAAGATCTTAACTGAAACCATACATAATGGTTTGGGAGGTAATCAAATATAGTTTCAGTGAAAATGTATGTTCATTTCAGTGGTTCACTGTTCATTGCGAGTAATATTTTTCCCTACCATCAAACATCAGTGGCTCTGCATTTTATTATTAAGCAACAGGAGTCAGATTCTCCATATGTTATGGATGTTCTCAATCTCAGAAAATCACTTGCTTATTGATGTTAAAGTGAAACAAA
Organism: Protopterus annectens; assembly: GCF_019279795.1. Taxonomy (NCBI): domain Eukaryota; kingdom Metazoa; phylum Chordata; order Ceratodontiformes; family Protopteridae; genus Protopterus; species Protopterus annectens. The sequence goes on along the minus strand of NC_056741.1, from coordinate 681,527,148 downwards.
TGATTGCCTGAGATCACTGTCATTGTTTTGCTTAAATTTTCCCTTATTCCGTGTTATTCGGGCATGGTGATGGTATATATTTAGAGAGAGAGAGAGAGAGAGACAGAGCCCGAGAGAGAAAGATATAGATGCATAGTCAAATACATAACATGGTATTTTGAAAGTATGGTCTGCAACTAGGTTTATCCCAAGGAAAAAATGCTTGTTTTAAGCTGTCCTATTACCTTGTATGCAACAAGTAGCTTGTGAGGATTTGCAAGTGAAGAAGTACAATCATAGCGATTAGAGTTCACTCTTACATACAAGAGGCGGAAGGGAGGGGTCCAGCTCTCAGTGAACTGCAGAGCACTAAATTCCATTTGAGATGTAAAACCTGGTATGATACACCAACACATTTGACAGCCATACTGAAGGATTGCTGCAGCTACCAAGCAGTGATGAATTAATTTCCACTATTATTTCTTATTAATAATTTTTTGTCTCTTAACAGTGAATTATAGCACTCTCTCCTTTCCAACGGTTTAGTGCAAACCATATGTTCAGATTTACCATGAGATCTTGGGGGTGTATCTATATTTGTTTGGGAGTCTAATGTTTCACATCAAATCATATATGATACCATACTGAAACATCTACACATCGATCCAGTTAAGCCTCAGAAAAGGCCTACTGTACGTTTGCCAGCTATAGATTGTTTCTATGTTCCCCTCTCTGAGCTTGTTGACTACTGAAGTTGTTGTTGTTCTTCTTCTTTCAGCTTTTCCCAGTTAGGGGTTGCCACAGCAGAACTCCGGTCCGCTAATGATTGTCAGTAGATTTTTACGGTGCTGAAGTTCCAGCACAATGTCCAACCTTCAACGAAGGCATGCCCATTCACGCATGTCATTCAAACAAGGTGCTCCAGCCGAAAATTGAACGGGAGAACCTCTTGCTGTGAGGTGACAACGTTACCGCTGCACCACAGCATTAAACCTGAAAAATGTTCAGTCAACATGAATGCCCTTATTATCTTAACTTAACTACCCCACTATGAATTCACATTATTTTCCAACTAGCAGCATGCATGCTCATTGATTCCTTGATTTTATTAATCCTAAGTAATTTGATCAGATTTCTCTTCTTCCGAACATGGGAGATAATTTGCTTGAGCTTGTCCTTAAAAACGTCTGCCCTTTCCATTCCGACCACATTTTCTATATGTACAAACTAAACTGTTATCACCTAGCAATTAGATTCTACTTAAAAATATGCTTTGAAAAAAATAGTATCAGTATTTTGTGATTACTCCAAAAAAGCTCCTCCCATTTACAGACATTTTTGATAACTATAATTGATGCAGTTCTGCAGCAACCCAGTACTCAGTATACTGCATACTTATATGGACTCTACTATCTTACATCAAGATGCATCAAGGAGTTTGTAGGCATCTGCTATACAAACATGGTTAAATTGAAAAACATGCCCAAGAGGAAGAAATTACATATAAATGTTACAACAAAATGAAGAAACTTCCTTATGTGTAAAATATTCGCATTTCACATTGCAGTTGCTCAATGGACACCCAAATTTAAACTTTAAAATGAATATCATTGAATCACCCATGGAACTGACAAGGAAAGAATTCAACATTGAAAACAAAAAATGAATGCTGTTAAAAAGCCATCCCGATGTCTGATCAAATGAAATAAGTTCATATCAATGCAATTCCAAAATTTAAATATTGTAATAAGATAATAAGCAATTATGAGCCTATTCCAGCTCCAAACCCATAGCATCAGTGGAAAACCTGATGGTGTCAAAGCAAACATATCGAATAGAGCTGAAGAATATGGGATTAAAGTGCCCATTGCAAATGTAATAACATCAATATTTTTTTCTCATGAGCTTTTAACCTGGCTACATGACAAAGCCATATACAGATAATAATGAGAACTAGAATGCCAGCATCTGACAGTTTTAAACCTAATTATTATTTTCTCATTAATGTCAAATGAGTGTTGCCACATATGTATACATTTATATAAGATACATTTTGTCAGAGGAGTTAAACATTTATGATTAAACCTATGCCTTATTTCTTTTCATTCAGTTTTGGTAATAGTTCTCCTAGCATTTGTTCCCATTTCCTACATACTGATAGATGGGGATCTGAATTTATGACCTGAAATTACCTATACATCATCATTATGGATACACCCAAATGCCCGTCGTGGCCTAGGTTTCAAATCTGTGTTAACTGAATAACCATCCAATGTAACACAGAGCTTCTCTTTATTTTATTTAACATTATACAGAGTCATATCTGAAATACAGGCCACCACCTTATTCCTGAATTTGCATTATACGTTTTAATTTGTCTTTTCTTTACCAAAAATCTAATGTGTTCTGGTCAATATCCCACATAAAAAAAGGTAACATATCATTTTTGTCAATCCAGTCATTTTACAGAATTGACTTATTATCTACTTGACTAAAGGGTTTATCCACAACCACAATTTTAGTAATTGCTCTCTAGATTTTGTGTATTACTTTGTACCTGTATAGAAACTATTTTTAAACCATTGTTCTAAAGTCTCAGGGTCCCAGATAATATGAGAGGAGTTGGCATTAATACTTAGTCAAGATATTTTGATATTCATGATGAAAGCAAAGGTATTAATCTGTTTCTGGGCTCTGTAATATTGCCAAACCACTACTGATTTCCCATAGTTAGCTAAATTTGGAAACCTGAAGTCTTCCCAGAAGGTGGATGCATAATTTTTTCTGGCTCACGCTTGGCTTTATACCTTGCCAAATAAATATAAAGAATACTTTCTGTCATTTATCTAAAATATGTGAAATAACAACTTGAGGGAGGTGTCATAATAAGAAATAGGATTTTTGGAAGAAACATTGTTTTATCTACCTGAACTTTACTCAGCAAAGAGGAGTATATATGTTCTGCATATATCAAAGTTTTGATAATATCTAGATATTCAACTTATGCAATTGCCTAAAATGGTATTGTCGCCACATTGGCAAGTTGTTTTTAAGCTTCAAATGACAATTGGAAATTCTAGTTTATGTACATTTATTTTAAGTTTTAAATATTTAGATAATTCTTGAAAAATTGCCATAATCCTGTAGAAGCAAATGAAGGGGGTCCTTTGACCATGTAATGCAATTCTCAGTGAACCTGGATAATAATACTGTTTCTGGATTCTCAGTAGGAGTGCCATCCAGTTTGTGCTTAGATATAAGAATGGAATCAAAAGTTGATGCTGATAACATGAGCACTGTTTGGGAAGAAGGTACCCGTGATGCATCCTCTGACATCCGGATAATACCCTACTGGACTGCCAACAATAATGTGATGTCCCTTACTATCCTGGGTCAGTAATTAAAGAGCTTCAATCCTCACTACTAACTCCAATGTGAGACTGCCACTTAAACAGAAGTAATATTTCACAATTTCCCCCAAGAGCATAACATGAACATGCTCTGTAACCTGGGACTGGTCTGTATACTTCTGTTCATCCCAAATATAACTCCTTATTACACACTTCAGAGCAATGTACCCCAGTTTAAGACCTCTGATACACTCACACTAAAATAAATTAAGTCTCAGACATTTAAACACTTCTGGGAAAGCCTGATACAGATTTCCATCTGTACCCTTTCCCTAAAAAAAAGTATGGTAACATGCTGTCACCAATCAGAGATCCTTCATGCCTTTTCAAAAGGGTGTCCAATTATGAAAATTCGATATTAAAACAGATGATAGCAAATGACCTAAAGCAGCCAGGCTTTCAGAGTGACCTGGGAAGTTATCAGAGCAGATATAAACACTCTCAAATCACTAAAGAAAACACTGATTGACCAGCCACAATGTAAGTTAATAAAATATTTAATAATGAACAAAATGATTAAAAATACAAACAGCAATTTCCAATAAACAATCATAACTCAATCACAAGGAAAATTAAATCAATACTGAAGGACAGAAATCCAACATCTAGAAAAACTTTGATTATTTATAATTTCCCTATCTGACTAAAGAACACTGACCCTGATCTAAACTAAGTTATTACAACAGAACAAATGCACACTTACAGTTCTTGGTCAGTCCTTTTGGGTATCCACTGCACAGGACAACTGCAACTGGCTGTTAACTGACAACAGCTGACAAATACTGTTTCATCAGGCTCTTTTGTAGCCTAGCTTAACTGTCACAACTGTTCCAGTTCAAATTTTCATTTCATATTTCAAAAATTAAACAACAGCTGTTTCCTAAGTTGCTTCCTGTCTTTCAGCTTCTGACAGTAACACATAGCAACTGTCAACATTCCGATGACATCTTCTGCAGATCAGCTGATTTTGAGACAGTTTGCATTTACAATCTTCTTCACAAATGTTTGCAATTAGAAAGGTAAAGTAGCACTGTTCAAGTATTTAAAACATTGTGTACAGATTATAAATCAACATGTAAGAACATATTTACAATATCATAGCTAGTCATGCTGGCATATAATACAGAGGTTAATCTGAAATTATGTTCAAAAACTTCAGCCAGTCATGGTAGCACAAGTGGCAGTGTCTAATTTCTTTACAAATTCCTCTTTTCATTCAGTCCTATCTGATTAAATCCCAATAATATTTAAGCACGCAAATTATTCTGCATACAATATTTGACATTTACCTATTAACAATTCCTGGAATGCCATTACCCAATGAACAGCTGACAGAATATTCCATTCTAACATATCAAAATCCTTTTGTAAAGCTAACACTGCTGCTGCTGATGTCTCTTTTAACCACTACTACTGCATTTGTAAAGTCAGACAACCTTGTAAGATCTGCACCACCTACAAATCTCCTCCCATTACAAAGCTTTGATGACATATTGGAAAAATAAGGGGTAAAATTTCTTCCAGCCTCCTGGCAAAATTTCAGTCTTGTAGTTGAGATGAGAAAGCTTTAGCATTGATTGACAGAGGGTTATATTTTCAAAGGAGTTTGTCAAATTGTTTAAAAATCTCTTCAAGTACAACCAACATGGTAGATAGATTTGAATAAGAGATGGAATCTATGCTTGCATTTAAGATAGAGTGCATTAACATCTTAGTCATATATATCACTTCTAATCCTGTTTATAATCCACTGCTAATTTAAGATTTTTTTGAAATTCTAGAATTCTTAGAGTCAGTTGGCCAGTTGGCTATAGTCTAACCTTAATTATGAGCAACACATACTCCCCCTCGTCTTCCTTTTTTGTATCAGTCAGTTAATACATGGTTATTAATAAGAGAATTTAAGAAAATTTAGTAATTATAACAAAGTCTGCTGCTAATGTGGGCAATACGATTGTGTACAAGAAAAGAAAAGTTATAGATGGACAGCATGGTTACATCAGACATGTATAAGCCACTTAGAAGGCTTTGACATCATTTTGTATCACCTGGATTGGCACTTCAATGGCCGGCAATTACAGTATTATCAACATGTGTTGTCTGCTTAGTTAATTTGGTGTGTACACATTATCTCTGTAATGAATCTATAATGTGTAAAAATTGGATACAATCAAAGAAGCTTGTTTATTTACACAATGGGAGGGGAGCTACTTTGTATTGTTTAAGTGGCTGCCCATGTTCTATTATAAGTATATTAAACATAACACCATTATTCCTCATATGGTTCTCAGGTCATCATATTAAGAAGTAAGCTTGTTTATGAGGCTTCTGTCTGAAAAAATATATGCAAGACATCTAAGGAATTTAACTCTTCTTCTTCTTCTTCCTTGGACAGCAAAAGTTTTAGCTGCTCATTTGTACTCATTCTTAGTCTCTGGCTTTCCCAGATCTGATTGCCCCATAATGGAGGCTACCAGACCTCCTCCCTATGCTGACACATAGTTTACTTATGCAAAGGTTCTGAGAGGTGCAGTGGAGATCAGAACCTACCCTGCAGCACCATTAATACTGATCATAGCGATTTGGGGCTATCATCTATGCATTCTACTTCTACTCCCTGTGCTGTCATATACTCTCATTTTCACCCACTTCTTAATGACATCATTCAGGTGAATTTATGATGTGTGTATACCCTGTCTTGGATCAGTTTGTCTGCTTTGTGCCCACTGAATGCTAGAGTAGGTTTTATTTCCCAAAGACCCTGAACTGTATAAAGCAAGTATAAAGTATCTGTGCATAGCATAAATAAAAAAATAAATAAATAAATAAATAAAGGTATGCATTTATTCATTTTTTTATTTGGACTATAAGATCTCTCAAAACAGGCCCCATTTCTTTTGGAAGGCCTGTGGAAAACATTTTGAAAAAGACTCTGCAAAGATAAACAAGTTGTCTAAATATGGAAAATGTGGTTTCCCTGTAGTCTACAATGAGTCACAAATGGAACTAGTCAGTTTGTGAACACTCTTGGTGTTGTGGATAGTCCAAAGGTTATGGCAGAGAAATGATAATGTCATCCAGACACACAAAAGCTTAAGAAATGTCTCAAGTCTGGATGAATAGGGAGGTGATGATAAGCATCTTATAAGTCTAGTGTTACCAGGAAATGTGAAAGAGGAAGAAGATGTAATAGGTTATAAAGTGATATAATTTTGATTTGGGGCACTATCACAAACATGTTTAGGAAAAAATGATCCAGAACCAGTCTCCAAGCATTTTCTTTCTTTGGCAATCAGAGTATCCGTAAATAAAATGTCTTCCCCACCTAGGAAGGAGGAATGGGTTCTATCTCTCATTGGAACAGCATGTGATGAAGAACTGGTGGAAACAAAAGAGTCTGACCTGCAAGATGCGAAATGACTGCCAGTAAAGTTTTCTATCACTGCTATCTGTAATATTGACAAATTATTTTCACAACCTATTTGTCTGAAGCAAGCTGTTGCCAAAGAGAAAATGGAGATTCAGACTTTCTGGTACAAAAAAAAAAGGGGCTAGAGTAGAAAGGGTACAAAGTTTCTTGAATTGCCATACGGACTATTCAAAAAACCGTCCTTGGTTTGGGGAGATTTGAGAATTCTTTTTGGAACCATCTTGCTATTTTTTTCAAAAACATCTGTTAACCTGTATTTTGTTGAGACATTTATTCTTTTTTTTTTTTTTTTTTGACAAAATTGGATGCGAATGTAGAAAATTCCTGGAAAATTTGGAAAAGGGGGGGGGTGCTGAAAAAATCTTAGAGATTCCCTGGATCATCTTGCCCCTTTCATCACATTTTGATTACCTCTGCAACAGAGGGGCCAAATCCTAAATCTCTATCCAAAGGAGAATTTAAAATCTCATTTGTAACATCACCTGGGAAGTTTTGAGAATGTAGCGTCCTCAAAACAGTACCAATGGCCATAGCCCTGGAAAAAGTATCAACAGAGTCATATACATACTGCATGTAATGAGTAGTGACCTGTGTAATGAAAGAAACATTTAAAGCATATGCTTTCATCACAAGAATAAACTGCATGTAAAACATTCCTAATAATTTCACAATTTGTCAAAACACATTTTAACATATGAACCAGTCAATTCAAAATTGTGAAAATCAGATTTGCAGAACTATACACTTTTCCCCCACATCATTCAATAGTTTCCCCATCCTTATTAGAAAGAGTAGGATTAGAATTAACTAAGTGCTTAGCAACAATAGGATCAACTAAAGCTATATCTGCTGGGTCTGGTTTGGGAACAGCATATAAAAATTTAAGACTAAGGAACTTTATACATCCTATCTGCCTTTTTTAGGGACAGCTGTCTATCATCAAAACTGCAGGCAGTAACACACACACATCCTCTAAAGAAGAAAGAACAGGAAAAATGGGTGTAGGTTGTGGAAAATCCTTCTGTAACGACTCATGGTATTTTCTAAGAGACTGACAAGCCTCAGCATTTTCCCAAGGAAAACAATGGAACATTCTAGCAATAGTCCAAAAACGACCACATGCCAAACTGAAAGGGTGGCATACTGTGCCCTATGTACAGGTTGTCCTGCTTACTACATCAGGAAAATATAAAGGAGATTAATATGTAGGATATATGAGCACCTAAGGGACATTAGGTTAGGCAAAGAGATGAATGCTCTCACTAAACACTGTAAGGAGTATGAGGGGCATGTTTTTAAATTTACGATAATTGATATTTTAGATATAGACCCAAGGGAAGGCCCATGGACTCTACAACTGGAGAAACAAGAGGCATTATGGCAGATTAAAACTAATGCATTAAACTGGGTGGGTATCAATGATGCTCTATCCTTAGCCTGTTTCTTGAAGTTAAAAGCATTAAACAGATAAATGATTTGAGACATATATATATATATATATATATATATATATATATATATATATATATATATTATATATATATATTTTTATATGTATTTTTATATATATTTATATAATTTTACATTTTATATGTACATATGTATATGTCTTTTAATAGCATGGTTATTTACACTATTTTGACAAGTGCATGATTTTTGGGATTGGGTGTGTTATTTGTTGTACATTTTAGTGTGTTTTCCATTATGATGTGTTCTGTGATGGAATAGTACTGTGATTGTTAAATATTTATGAACTCTATTAATATGTATTATATGGTTTTATTTCTGTTGGTTTAATGGTAATTAGGGGTGGATCTGTGTGTTTAAAGTGAGCTCAGTAACAGTTTTCTAATTTCCTTGAAAAAGTATCTGAATTACCAGAGATGAAAGCACTTGGAATCCTGTTCTTATCTTTTGGATTATTGTTTTTTGTGTGTCTGCATCTTTCGCATGTTTTATTGTATAAATTCCTGGATAAACTGTGAGTCTGCTTCTGTACCTGCACCCACTGCTGCTGTTTCTGTTATTTGGAGTTTGTGTTGCCTACTACATTTTTTATTATTCTAGCAATAATCTCAGAGAAAGAGAAACCCCTACAGGGAGAATCAGAAACTGAACTGTCTCCTGAGTCTGAATCAGAGATCAGAAGAAAAAAACATATCTGCCCCTGCAACTTCCTGTTTAGATTCAAAATTTTGAATCTCCTCAGGAAACGAGGAATACCTCTTTATTTTACAAGAAAACACTTTATAAGAACAATCAATATCCTGAATTAAAACCTAAGACACATGGAGTAATTTACTCCTACCTAAAGAAAATTAAGTAGGAGTAGATACATACATGTATTTTTATTTCTTTTTTACAGGACAAATCGAGCAAAATGTGTTACAAATGGCAACATGCCTTCAGCATAAAAGCAGCATTCTGGCACAACAGAGCAACCTTGCTTGTTCCCTCTCCCAGGGCCAATAAGAGTGTCTCTCCCTTACCCACACAATGAATCCCAACAACCACAAAGGATGTGGCTAATCCATAGTACATAGTGGCAGTTGCTGCTACATCAGAGGGATTTGGGGTAAAAGATGAGTAGCCAAAGGTACAACAAATGGCCCCAGCAGAGTCACCCACCTGCAGTTGACACAAATTGCTGACCTGCTGAGGTGCAAAGGCTGTTTGCTTATTTTTTTCTTCTTCTGGCTGGAAGAAAGACCAACTGTAGGATTGATAGTCTGTCCAAAGGACAAGCTGAAATGATGCCTCTTTCCCATGGAAAACAAGCAGCAATTGCCGGTAAACATTACCAGTCCAGAAAAAGTTAGTTTTTTGACAGAAAAACACAGTAAAAACACTTTAAAACACTATGCCAGTCCAACAAAAGTAAAGCAAACACAATATCTCCATAGAAAAAATGTTTTTAGTTACATTATTCCGAGTGCTCTATTTAGAAGTATGTTGCAGTTTCAAGACATTCCATTAAAGCACAACACTCATAGCCTTAAAATGTGTTTCCTAAAGAGGAAAGTAATAAAATATCAACAAAATTAAGAAAATGAAAGTTTTTTTCCCCAATGGGAACTTATCTGCCCAGCAAAGGAAAGCACCAGCTGACTGTTGATACTCACAAGGCTAAGAGGTCACCTAAGGGGTCATACCCTGTGGCAGCAGTAAAGCTCTGAAAGGCTCTGTCCCCAAACTTGACTTTTACTCAGCTCAGCTTGAGTTCCCTGACAGTCTGGGTGTGTGAAAGGTGCCTTGATGCTTTGGGAGATGGTTGGGTGTTATATCCTTGGCAGAATGTAAGCCATATAGCTCTAAAACTACTGCAGTATTAATAAATATGATGAACATCTGCCTTAAAGCAAAGACTAGTGTGAGATAAAGAAGCCTGACATACATTTAGCATATAAGAATGCAACAGGTTTTAAAACCTGCAGTTGGACCACCTAAAATGTAAAATGCAGTGCAAAAATATACTAGAATTCCTAACATAGACTTTAAAGCAGATACAAACTGTTCAAATGAATTTAAAATCAGATCAAGAAATGAAAACACTTATCTTTTCTTATCTATTTATGGAACTATTACAATGCAACACTAATTTAAAAGATCACAGAAAACAGCAGCTCTGGAATTCTTAGACCATTAGTTCTGAGCTGACCAACCTGGAACCATCTTAATGCAAAGACCAATCCTGAACTAGCCTGACATATACACAGTACATAAGGATGAAATTAAACAGCTATGCACAAGAATTACTAATATTGGCTTAAAGACCTCAGCTAAAGCAGACACAGACTGCTAAAATGAGTTTAAAATCAGATGAAGAAATACAAACACTTATCTTTCTTTCTCTGTGTCCCAAGAAAGTATAAACAACCGTTCAGGAATTGAAATTAGCATGAATTAAAACCAATGACAGGAGGTATTAAGGATCAAAAAGAAAAAAAATATGGGGTGAAGAGTATAGTCATTGTTGCTGAACAAAAACATATGTATGTATGTGTGCATGTATATATATATATATATATATATATATATATATATATATATATATATACATACACACACACACACACACACACACACACACACACACACACACACACACACACATGCATGGTTCTTCAAAAGCTCGAAAATCCAAATAATCAAGTCCCACACACACACACACACACACACACACACACACACACACACACACCTGCATGTGTCCAGTGTGGTTTATGATATTATGAGTTTCAAGCATTTATATATATATATATATATATATATATATATATATATATATATATATATATATATATATATATATATATATATATATGTGTGTGTGTGTGTGTGTGTGTGTGTGTGTGTGTGTGTGTGTGTGTGTGTGTGTGTGTGTGTGTGTGCTCCTAAGACAAACAGAAAGATTAAAACAAAAAAATGCCATTACTACATTACTGTGTGATGCCATAGTGGTCTGAATTGAGGTTTTGAGCATTAGATCTAAACCTTGCGATCAGTCAGAAAAAATTTAAATGACAGAAGCTCCAAAATTTGTACATTTAATAAGCTTTAAGGAAAATATAAAGTCCAGAAAATTCTGTTTTGCATCTCTTGTTTACCAAAGCTATTTCAAAAACCAGTTGTATTAATAACTGTTGGCTAAAAAGGTGTTATGAACAAAACTAAGGATCTGTTAGTGTGTGGTGTGACATACGAAATCATGAAAAGAGACTGACATACTTTTTGCATTGCACTGACATGGCACATTGTTAGATTAAGAGAATGGAAAGGCTTGGTCTGACGTATGTAAGTCACTTCTACTTGCAAAGGGACCATAGCCAGCTCAGATAAATTCAGAACAATGTCAAAGTTAGAAGACATGCAAGCATTAATGAGACTTTTGCAAATGATATTTTATCCTGCAATGTTTATACTTAAAAGATACCCAAGATAGCCATGTCTGTTAGGAAGCTGTTAAACATGATGTAAAATGGAAACTGAAACACATACAGCAATAGTTTTTAAATGTGTATGAGACTTGTGAAAAAGGCACTTAACTTAAAATATTTTAATGAGGAACACATCAGAATAGCACAAGAGTTGTGACTGTAGAGAAATAAAGAGCAGGTGTGTATTCAACAAAAGTATTTACAGATGTGCAGAATAGATATGCTCACCAAGAGAAAAATATTTGCAGTAATGCATGGATGTGTGAAAATTCAACAACTATATTTATGGCATTGAAGCACAATAAAAACAGTTAAAAAATGCTTACCAAGCATATATAAAAAGTCTAACAAAATGCACTTCTGCGATTAGAGAGAATCTTCCTTAGTATGAAATATGTCATAAAAGTAAAATCATTTACAGGCAAGGAATTGCATGTAGCAGACATTTTAAATAGGCCATGCTTACCACAGCAGAATGAAGATTTGTTACAAGTAGAATATGATTTTTTTTTTTTGTGCATGATACTGCAGTTGTCAAAGACAGAAGAAAACATAAACATTATTTTACTGATGCACTGGCACTGATTTCGAAACGAGATAATTGATTAGTTATCCAGTGCTGCTCATGTACCATAACAGTAGAAGTTACAGAGGCTTTGAGTGATTTTGCAAGCATCTGAAGCCATACGAGGCTAAAAAATTAAGCAAGTACATTTTTGCATTTGTGTTACTTATTCTCATTAATCTGTGAAGGTTTACTGTTTTATTTATTTGTTTTCTGTACTTCCTTTAAGTTTAAATTGCTTTGCAAGCTGTTATAAGAGCTGTTGTTCTTTACTAAATTACAATGTATCAAGTGATTTCTTAGTTATTTCCAGGCATTTGTTTGTTGTTTCTCAACAGTTGGTTGCCAAACTAGTCATTTTATATTGAGCGTAAAAAGCCTGCACTCTTGTGGCAGGAGAGGGCTGATTTCATCCATCTGAGCTGGGAATTGCTGGCAGAAAGCTCATTGTGTGCTTACCTGATTAGTGTGTGGGCTTAGTTAGTGCAAATCTTGCTTTTTTTCAGAGGATATTTAAGCCTTGCATTTGCATAAAGCTGCTGTTCATGCAAAAGTGGTTAATGGTGCCTTTTTTCTCTTAAAAAAAAACTCAGAACTTTACCTCAGTAACTAGTTTGTGCACTATCACTTGTGTAATCAATTAAGACTATTTATGTCTGCATTAACGTATCATAGCACTTAGGACTATCACTTCTCAGTAAGTATCTGATTTGGGCAGTAGGCAGCATCGCTGACTAGGTTAGCTGCAAATTACGTCAAGTAAGCCCCCCCTGTCTGGTTTTAAACCCTCTCCACTCTTATCCTTTGCAAGAACATTAAGACCAGCAACCATGAATAGGCACTATCCTACCATCTCTGTTTCCAGCTTGGTGGACATCAGCATCCTGAAGCAATGTAGCAATTGCCTCATGTACACTGACAGATATTTCATTCTCCATTAGGCAAATACAGTATGTGAGAGATGTAGTTACACATTGTCAGTGGAGGCCAAACTCTCACATGCAGACATAAAATAAAACAAATATGTTGTCAGCGATGCTCACACAATGCTCACTATGTCCACTAAGGCCCATATACATAGAACTACTTATGTGGAGATGCTAACATGCAATCTGTCCAAACCTTAATGGCCTCTAAGGCGCAGTCCCCAGAAAATCCAAATATACACAAGCAACACACTTACCAAAACAACATTTAAAACCACTTCTCAGTGTGACTCAACACTACCAAGCCCATAAGGTGAAACATTTCTCATCCCAACATTCTGATTATAGATTACTCCATTGTGAGACACACCAATGCCTCTCTTACAAGGCTGGATAAAGAGAAGGCTACAGTTACTTGCCTGTCAAGGGCTAGGATCCAGCAGATCACTCAAGAATTCAAGTCCCTTACCCCTAAATACCAGTATGACTCAGTCATACTGCATATGGGTGTAAATGACCTGAGATGTATCTTCTTGGACTATATGAAGAGAGACATGATTGAACTTACAGAATATGTGTCACAGGCAGATATGAGCCTAATATTGAGCAGCATTCTGCCATCTCAGAGGATGATACCACAATTCAAACAGAAAATGATCAACCTTAACAATTGTCTTAGCTACTGGTGTCATTCCAAAAGGGTCCAATATTTGTCAGCCTGGGATGACATGCTCAACAGGCCATGCAGCTTTGCCAGGGATGGTCTCCACCTGTCACCTCTATGCTTTCCAGTATTGGCAAAAACATAATAAACATAACACTCGACATAGCATGTACTAGGTCAAGTATATTAATATATAATGAAATGCTTATAATTAGATGAATAGGGCTAAACCCTCCTCTTGTCTCAGTGCAAGAACTGCTCCCTCAAAATCCAAATTAATGTAACCAACATTTTGCGATGGATTTTTCCATTTTGTTTGTGTTGTACAACTGTAGAAGTGGTATATACAAGTATGTGAAGATGTGGGAGGCAGACTTCCCATCCTTTGTATTCTCTGTGGATTGATGAGGAGTTGATATGCATATGTTTGGATGTGTGGGGAGAAAGTCTCTATATAGGGATAGTGGGAGTGAAGGCCCCAAATTAGAATTACTTTAGTTGTTGCTAATTAATAGTACATTTGATTATTTCTTGCTGTATATAAGTGTTACTGTTTTGGTGTTTCTCTTTGTCTAATCTGTGGAATATAAAGTGAATGCAACAGAAAATGTGTAGGATTTGTCCCAATGTTATAAGCTGATGACTGCATAGCTGAATGCTTAAAATCTCATAAGCCCTAAGAAGAAAATTCTTCCTTCAGATGAGATGTTAAACTGAGGTTCTATCTACTTGCATTGGTGGTAACTAAAGTATAGAGAAATGATCCATGACTCCTTTCTAAAAGAGTAGAGGAAGTTCACAGATGCCTTGGCCAAATTATCTCCAGTAGTATAAATATCACCTTGGATTTCTCCTAAAAAGAGGCTACTAGCTTAGTGAGACTAACTCAGCCAACAAAGAATAAATAACTAAACAAACAAACAAAATAAGTACTGATTATGAGACTAACATTAAACATGCAATTGAGATTAAGTCTTAATTATCCAACTTAGACTCTATTAAAGCTCTTGATTTGATTTTTTTTGTATTTATTGATTCTGGTTTGAATTTGAGTGCGTAATGCTTCTAATTTGGCAACAGAAAGGTTTTTTGTGTTTTATTTGTGCAACTATGTCAGCAATTTGTTTAAAGTATTTTTTTTTGTATTTTCATTTGTCAAGTTTATAGATGCGTAAATATTTAAATATATCTACTGCATTCCTTTAAGAACTTGCAATGTTTAAGGATGTATTTTCATAATAAAATGAATTTATTGATGATACATTGATTATTAATTAAAAAAGCATCTATCCATGTTATAATTGTAAATATTATTGTTACATTTTGAAAAAATTTGTATTCACACATCCGATGAATAATATAATTTTTAAATTAAACAACTATGCAGATTGTAGTTCAGCTAATGTAGTATATGCAGCTAATTGCTTAAAATGTAAATGTTTTTATGCAGGTAAAGCAAACAGAACTTTGTAACAAAGAAATAGTGAACATGTTTAAGATATTAAATAACAGAAATCTATGGTCGCTTTTGTTAACCATGTTGAATCTGCTGGACCTGAACATAAGCTTCGATTTTTTGCATTGAAACTATTGAAAGGTGGTAACATATGCTACTGAAAAGATATCGTTTGATTTGAATTGTTAGGTTACAAGCAGCAATCTATCTTGGTTTAAATGAGACTGCCTCTTTAAAACCTTTATTTTTGCAATGAGGTCTGATCATTAATAGAAGTCATATGATTTTAACTTTGTATATAATACCGGTATTTGCATTTTTTAAATGACTGATGAAGCACCTTGGAGAGTGAAAGCACTTACATTTTATTAAACTGCATTTGTGGTCAATGTGCATTTTATTTTTTTAGTGACCAGTTATGACTGATCTGATGAATATACTTATAACCAAAACTTCAAATGAGAAGCTTGATATAAAAACAATCAGTAATAATAAGAAGGAAGAATAAGTGAATCAGGAACAACTTGGATAATATGCTAATAAACATAATTTCCAAATGAGAAGTTCAATGGAAAAAAACAATATTTTTTATATTTATTTATTTACATTTACCAGGTAATGTCCAACTGGGAAAAATATCCTGTCTTCAGCAGAGACCCGGGGAGAAAAGTGCCACAGAAGTAACATAGTTATAAAAAGCTATAAAAATACAACCATATTTGTTACATATAGATGCATTATTAACAATAGGGTTATTAAACATACACAGCATTTCAGACAGTGAATACAGTACAAGAAAACATTTTTTTTTTTGCATAAGAAGTAGTAGAGAAGAAAATTTGAAAGATGAAATGAAAGGAAGAAGTATCATAATCAAGGAGAATATGAGGCTATGTGAGAGCAAGAAGAGAGACAGCAAAAATGAGTAAAAAGAAGGGAGATAAACATGTTAATCTGGAGGAGTTTCAGGGGAGCAGGACAATAACTGCTGAGAATAGGGAACAATACTTCAAACTAAAGTGAATCAGTGGGTAGCTGTACTGTGAACAATGAAGGGCCTAACAGTGAAACCAGAATAGCGAAAGTCTAACTTGAAATGGAAGCGGTCATGTGCAAACCATGAAACCTTTCCTCAGTTGTGAACTTGTAGGAAGATCAAAAGATAGAATACAACCAAAGTGTAATGGATAAACAAGGACATAAAGACATAAGACAAGAAAGTGAACAAATTAATATGGAAAAAGAGCAAAGAGATATCTTGAGTTTTGGTATAATCACTGAGCTTAAAGATTAAAAAACAAATGCCAAAAAGGTATGTCTCGGACTGGTGCCCAACAGATGAGATGAAAAGCTGTGCATTCTTCCATGATGCAGTCCAAGTTTTTACAGTTTGAGTTTAAGCTTAACTGACATGTCCTAGGATTCAGAACGGTTCCTGCCAAAGGTACACAAGGCTTGTCATTTATGGTAATTATTTCCATTTCCAAGGCAGGACTATGTGGTCTGTAGAAACAATGCAGTGAGCTGTTCCTCTGGCTTGCTATAAATGTTAATGAGGTATTTCAGGGGAGCAGGACATTTTAATGAGCTAAGTTTTCTCCGCATGTTATGTCTGTCATAAGTAATTTGCACAACCAAGCAATTCATAGATTGACTTAGGTGTGTAAATCAACCTCATCAGCCATGACAATTAACACAGCCGAAAGTTTGCACTCACAAATTACTTTCGGCTGGAGAGATCAAATATGTTAGCCAACAGTGAGTTTAGCAGGTAAGTGGTGAGTGTGTGTGTGTGTGTGTGTGTGTGTGTGTGTTTGTGTGTGTGTGTGTGTTTGTGTGTGTTTGCTTGTGTGCGTGTATGCGGGTGTGTGTGTGTGTGTGTGTGTGTGTGTGTGTGTGTGTGTGTGTGTGTGTGTGTGTGTGTGTGTGTGTGTGTGTCAGTGTGTGGGAGTTTATGTGGAGTTATAAGTTATAACTGTTATCGGATGAGTGGGTGTCTGTCTGTGTGTGAGTATGTTCATGTCTATGCATGTATATGTGTGTGACTGTGCGTGCGAGAGCGTGTGTGTGTGTGTGTGTGTGTGTGTGTGTGTGTGTGTGTGTGTGTGTGTGTGTGTGTGTGTGTGTGTGTGCATGGGTGGGTCTGGGTGCATGGGTGAGTATTCCATGAGTGCAATCAGATGGGGATTACTATTTCTCTAAACTCCCCTAGACTAAAGAGTAAAGACTGCCATATTGAGAGTGGGGGTGCATTTCACACCCAGGACTGTGGAATATTAATGTATGTCAGATTAAAAGTTAACAGAACAATTTTGGTTACAGTGTGGTTTG
Source organism: Protopterus annectens (assembly GCF_019279795.1). Classification (NCBI taxonomy): domain Eukaryota; kingdom Metazoa; phylum Chordata; order Ceratodontiformes; family Protopteridae; genus Protopterus; species Protopterus annectens. Next base: position 681,509,450 of record NC_056741.1, on the reverse strand, counting down.
CGTGAAACAATGAGATGTTTGAAAAACTAATGTCTGACATTCCTCAGTGAATGTAAAGCTTTGTAAGAAGGGACAGGGTCTTCAAAGGAGATAAAGTTCTAGATGTTCTCTAACATCAGGGCAGTTAAGTAGTTAGGGAATATGTGCTTGTACATATGTGTGTGTGTGTGTGTGTGTGTGTGTGTGTGTGTGTGTGTGTGTGTGTCTGTGTGTATACCTGCGGAGGAGTGATTGAGGGGCTTGTCTGTGCCAATGTGATGCATGAGCAACCAGCAGAGAATACCACAACAAACTAGTACTTAACACTTGCAGTAATCACAGAGCAAATAACAGGCATACAAATTAGCTCATAATGAGGTCTTTCATCTTTATGGCTAATGTGTCTCTGAATCACTAGTTTTCACAATCTCTTTAAAGAGTCTATATTACAGTAGCCTTACTGCTTGTGGACAGACTCCTTATGAATCCTGGCCATAGTTTTACTGAGCAGTGTGGCTGACTTGAATCCAATTTGTTTAGGCTGTTCAAAATTTTGCTCCAATTCCTTTGAATCTGATCCAGTATAGCTACATGGTATATCTTCATATGTTGTAAATTTAAATGCTCTTATATATGTATAACTAATAGTGATCTTTTATCATCTAATAAATACATTTCAAACAAAATATCATAAATTGAACAAATTATTCTATTGCCTTATGTCTGATTTTTTTTTTCGATTGTCTTAAATTTATTTTGCTCCATTTGTTTATGTATGTATGTTTTTATGTATATATGTATGTCTTTATGTATGCATGTTGCCTGCAAGCAGTGGTCAGCAACACTTCAACGTCAACAACACATGTGCAGATAATCAAAAACATATTTGCTAATGGTATATGTGGTCAGCTGGTTATTACAAGAGCAGCCATGACTGATAAGTAGGGAGATTTATTTATATTTTCAGTAAATAGCCACCTGGGCAAGACACCCTTCACGATCTATTACATTTGTCCAGAGATCATCTACTTTGAACAGTTTGTAGTTATCACTAATGGCAACAGTAACCTGGTTGGAGATTGCCACATAAATTAACAGATTGTTGCACAATAGTTATACAATCCTAACAACTAAATTCTAATAACACTGCTACAGAAGTTTGAACATTCCTATGCATAATTCCAATAATAAAGAACTATGCAAATTAGGTATCAAATGACCAGGCCTTTGACCTGAAACTTTGTTATCAGCACCACTTTGATACTGCAATTAGCTGACCTGTGCAAACACTAAGAAGAAAACAATCACAACTATTGCTTGTCTCTTGGAAATGTGAAATAGGGCATGAAGCAATTCTTTAACATTGTCGCAGTCATATTGCAAGGTGGACCAAAATCTCCAGTAGCATGTCAGCATCTTAGCAGTCAGCATCTTAACATAGCAAGCCCAACTGGCAAAGCAAAGTGTTCAGATTTTAACAATAATATATGGGTAGACTTGGAGAATAAAGAAGCATATTCTAAGATGACCAACAAAATAAACAACACAAGCATATATCTATTCTTTAAGACTGTGACAAATTCAAAAAAAAACAGAGTAATGCAGTTTATCTATTTAATACAATCATAATTTGAATTCACTTGCCCCTATCAAAAACAAATGCATCAAAAGTACATAAGTTCAATTAGCTTCATGGCTATCCAAACAGACCAAATTACTTATGAAACAGATATGGAATACAAACAGGACAGTAGCATCAAAAAAACAGCCAACACTCCTTATGAGAAGAAAAATAGACTTTAATAAAGTCCAACCACAGTCCACAGACCGGTTTCGGCCAAAAGGCCTTTATCAATGTATAACAGTAACTGTAGTCAAATAAACCAATATATAGGCAAATGAAAAAACATAATCGAGAACCGGCATATCAGCATTTAAATTACAAATGATTATTTAAACCAGGTGGAAATACACAGCCCAGTCTAACTATTCAAGCTTTTTCTTTTTTATTTAGTATATTATGCCATCCAGCCTTACAATTTCTATAACTATATAATTGGAATTTAGCAGTAGCATGATCAATGGTATGTTTGTATCATGCATTTGTAGAGACTTTATTTCTCACATTACTGAGGTGTTCAGATATATGTAGCCTCATACTTCTAGAAGTTTGTCATATATAAAATGCTGAACATGTACAGACAGCTAAATAAACCACCCAATCACTACTACAATTGACATGTATATTAATCTGAAAAATATGAGGTGTATTCTTACTACTTACTCCTTTGTTTGTCCAATGTGTTTACAAAATGAACAATGACCACAGGGAAAGCAACCAACCAATTTGGTGCCATCTAATGTACCCTGAATCATACTAGATAATTGTGGATGACGTTTAAACAACTGAATTGACTGCCCAAAGTTTTACCCCTGCAAAAAGAAAACTGACATCTTTTACTCAACAAATCACACAGCCGATCGTCAGCTAATAGAATATCCCAATGTTGTTTTACCATATCCAGGAAATAATGAGTATTTCTACCATAAGTGGTTAAACATCTAATGCTGTGATCCAAATTCCTATTATAACTGAGTATGTAAGCAATTTTTGACTTCCATGCTGGTTGGAAGCAAGTATGCTGGGGAATATCCATGTTCAATAAAATGAGTTGTTAAATCTTTGTCAAGGTGCACAAAATCTTGATTAGTTGAACAGATATGACGAATCCTCATATATTGAGATTTTGGGATATTTTTGATAATATGTTTTGGATGAGAGCATGTCAGCATGTAATAATGTATTGGAATGGAAAGGCTTCCAAATAAACAGAAGTAGCCAATGTACCATCCGACTGTCTATGTAAAGTCACATCAAGAAAAGAAATAGACTGCATATGGAAATTAACTGTAAACTGAATGTCCACTTTATTTTCATTTAAATATTGGACAAACTCATATAAATATGTGACACCGGATTTCCAAACCATCCTGCAGTCATCGAAAAAATGTCTCCAAATATCAATTTCATTCAGAAATAGATTGTGACCTCTGTCATAGATGATCATTTGTTCAAGATATCCCATAAATAAATCAGCATATATGGGTGGAAACGAATCACCTATAGCTGTGCTTTTAAGCTGCAAATTACAATTACTGTTGAAATAAAAAACATTTTTGGCAAGGACGTGTTCAGTCAAACACAAAAGAAAAGTGTTAGAGCCCTGACTGTATAATGGAATTTCGCCCAACCAATTTTCTAATACTCTAAGGCCAGCCCAATGAGGTATGCTAGTATACAATGATGTATCATCAAGAGTGCACATCAACCACCCAGGATCTAGTTGGGTATCACACACAATATTAAGAAACTCAGTTGTATCCTGTAATTGAGCCCTAACACCTTACAATAAAGGTTTCAAATATGTTGTCAAGAGAGCCCCTACTGGAAATGATAGGTCTCCCTGGCGGTTTAGTAGCATTTTTATGAATCTTAGGAAGAAGATATAAATATTGTGGCAATGGATCATTAACCTTCAAATGAAATGAAGTATTTTTACAAATAATACCCTCACTAACTGCAGATTGTAGAAATTCATCAATCTCCAATTTATACCTAGATGTAGGGTCAATGGACATCGCTGTATAAAATCTACCATCTTGCAACTGCCTATCAGCTTCAGTGACATACATGGACCTGTCCATCACCACTGTAGTACCACCCTTAGCTGCTTGAATAATGACTAAATTCTTATTCTTCCGTAACGTATCTAATGCCTGTACCTCTGACATTGTTAAATTGTTAGGAAGAAAGTTTCTATACATTTTAGAACCAAAATGTAGTTCCCTAAGAATATATTTCTGAAAAGTATCAACATGTTTATTCATGGGTGGAATAAATATGGATGGATGGAATTAAATTGAGCTTTGGAAGAAACTGTAATATCATTATTGTTACCATTTTTAAAATGGAATTTGAGGTTAAGTAATCTGCAAAAAGAATTCAAGTCATCCACAAAAATATCTTCAGACACGAAAAATCCAGGAATGAAATTCAAACCTTTATTTAGTAACCCATATTCTATATCTGACAATACGACAGATGAAATATTTGACACATTATTTGAAGTTACTTTGGTTTCAAGAGGTGCAACATTGCTTCCAGGGATACATCTTGATTTGTTTCCTGACCCCCTCCTCCTTCTAATACTAAAGGAACCATATTGATAACATGTTCCACACCCCCTTGTTCAGAGGCAAAAGTGTTCTGTGGACTGGTGATGTTTTTTGTGTTTCAATTTCTGTATCTGTATCAGAAGACGAATCTTCATCTGAAGTGTCACTGCTAGATTTCTTAAGAATAGATTTCTTACTTTTTCTTTTTTTTTCCTGAATGCAAGGGATCAATTTTAACAAACTTAACACTTTTAACATGCTCAAAAGGTCTCCCTTAATTATAATCCCTTAGATCCCTATTAAATTTATGAAGTTTACATTCCTTCAGCTCTTTTTCAAATTCCAACAAATCAACACTCAGTTTTTGGAAACAATTTTTATATATAGGTAAACTTTCAATCAGTTTGGCCTAGTCACAAATCTCCACTACTTGGGTGACATATACATCAATTTTGCGTTCATAAAATGCATGTAATGTTTTTACAAATTGCATGGAGGTATTTTGTTGAATATCCAACCAAGCTGATAACAACATACTATCCGGTTGGCCCACCAAAGGTTTAATATGAATTTTAAGACCTCTGGGTGAAATACTCTTTTCCATATATGCCTTAAATAACTTTAAGTGCCAAACGCAAGATCTTAAAGTTTTCATGCTCTTAAAGAGCTTATCAAAAGTGGATGCGCACAACAAGTACAAATACAACTCTGTCATTGTCCATGTTGGAGTGAATGACTTGAGACATACCTCCCTGGACTACATGAAAAGAGACATGGAAGAGCTCTCAGATCATGTGGCCCAGGCAGATATGACCCTTGCCCTGAGTAGCATCCTGCCTTTGCCCAGAATTATACCACAGTATAAGGACAAAATGATTTACTTTAACAATTGGCTAAGCTTCTGGTGTCATTCAAAGGGGATCCAGTATCTGTCTGCCTGGATGACATGATCAACAAACCATGATACTTTGCCAGAGATGGTCTGCACCTGTTGCCCCTGGGATTCAGGTTACTGGCTAAAGCTCTTGCCACCCCTATAGTGCCTTTTTTAGGCAAGGTTCAAAGGACAAAACCACCACTGTAACAGATACAAGCATGCAAAATCTGAAGGTAATGCTACTCAATGCTAGAAATCTAAACCTCAAAATACACTCTCTCAAGGCACTCATAAAAATGGAGAGCATTGATATTTGTGCAGTAACTGAGACCTGGTTCAAGGCTCCAGAGAGCACCCCTGCAATAGAAAGCTACAACACTTACCAGACTTTTCAGCCACCAAACCAAGACCAAAACACTAAAGGCGGAGGAGTGTCCATATTCACCAAGGATATTCACATCTCCAGGCTAGTTGCCCAACACAATGCATCTGAAATTATCCAGGTGCAACTAACAATAGGTAAGACTGCAATCCAAATTGTAGCTTGCTACAGATCCCCCACCATGCCCCAAGATTCTCACTACACCTTTCTAAACATACTGGAAAATATTAAGATACAACCAAACACCCTAATACTGGGTATTTCAACTACCCTGGCATTAACTGGGAAAACTATTTGGGTACCAACACCTTTTCCCAATGGTTCTTGGAATTCATAAATTCCAACGATCCATTGTCTTACCAGGGGCTCCAATATACTAGACCTGGTCATTACCAACATGGGAGATAGATGCTTCACACCAGTGGTCACCCCCTCATTGGTCAGGTCTGACCATAAGCTAATCACCCTTGACATCCACATCCCACCCCCACCCACCAGTAAGGAAACCCCTGAAAAAACTTCTCCAAAGCCAACTTCATGTTACTCAAGTCAGAAGTGACAAACTTCATGACACCCATGCAGATGGGAGCTGAAAGTTTGACTGCTGAATCCTACACTAAGGCACTTTATGAATGCATCCACTTGTGCATGAATTGTGCCATCCCAAATAGAACCAAGATGCTCTCCTCCAAAAAAAGGAAGCCAATCTGGTGGTCCCCTGCCATAAACAAACTATACAACAGAAGGAAAAAACTACTGCAGAAAAGAGGAAAATTCCAGGATGCAGAAAACTCCCTTACCAGCCTCAGTAAGAAGCTGAGATCCATCATAAAATCCTCCAAAGCTAGTTACGAAAATAAAATTGCCAAAAATTCCAAAGACAGCCACAAGGCATTCTATAGTTACTTCAAGAATGTGAATGGCACTGCTCAGATCTGCTCTGAGCTACAACAGAATAGCATTAAATATACTGATCCCAAGGATACTACCAATATCCTGGCAGACTGATTTAGTGCCAACTTCATCCCCCTCTCACCCCCTAAAGGACCCATCTCAGTACCAAAGATTGCTAAATTCCGGTAATCATGGCCACACAGGTAGAAACCACACTCTCCAAAGCTAAGAATACCACATCCATCGGAGCAGATGACATCCTGGACTGTGTACTACATGAACTACAAAAGGAACTGGCGCATCACCTAAGTGTCATGTTTAATTATAGCCTCACCTCAGGCTTTGTGCCCACTGAGTGGCGCACAGCTACAGTTATCCCACTCCACAAGGGGGGGATCCAACTTGGATTCCGGGAACTACCATCCCATCAGTCTGACTAGCCTGATCTGCAAGGGCATGGAATGCATTATCATGGAACTTATAAACAAAGGCAATGGCAACCTTCAAACACTGGACCCCATGCATTTTGGGTTCATGAAGGGCCAATCTTGTCTCCTGAACCTGATTGACTTCTTGAATCAGTCTCTAGAGCTGTGGACGAGGGTAAGGTGGTCCACACAGACTATCTGGACCCCACTAAGGCCTTTGATACCATCCCCCACTCTGAAATCATTGATAAACTTACTAAGCTGGGCATAAATCCCTACATCACTTGATGGGTTGTCAACTGGCTTACTGACAGAACCCAGACTGTAAAAGTAGTCGATTCCAAATCCAGCTCCAGACAATTGACAAGTGGAGTATCTCAGGGTTCAGTCCTGGGACCGCCCTTGTTTGGCATCTACTTTTCTGAAGTACAGGCTAACACTAAGGGACTCTGGCTAGCAAAGTTTGCAGATGACTGCAAACTGGGAGCCATTACTGAATCCCCATATGATGTGGATATTCTACAAAAAGCTCTTTTATACATCACTATGTATATAAAAAATTACATAAATAATTGATTAATTTTATTCCAACATTTTAACTAAAAATATAAAATATATATGTATATAATATATGATTAAAAACAAGTACATATAGATTGTATAAATTATGTGAATATATAAATACATATATGTACTGAAAAATCATTTAAAATTATTATCTATCTATAGCCTTCAATTTTAAAATACTAGTGATGGAAATGGAATCATTAAGAGCAGGAGGTTGGGTGGCATTTAAAAACACCTGCCACCAATATTCCTTAGATTCTAATATAATTTTCCAGGGGCCTTTTCTGGGTGATGGTAATACTTGCTCTAACACCATAAATTTAAATTTGTGCCCAGGATGTTGCGCTATATGTCTATACAACGCATTATTTTGTGATAATTTGCTAATGTCATATTTATGCTCATATATACATTGCTTTAATCTATGTGCAGTTGTTGGAATAAAATTAATTAATTATTTATGTCATTTTTTTATATTCTACAAAAGGGCCTTACAGAAACAGATGCTTGGTGCCAGAGCCATGGGCTCAAGCTTAATGCCAAGAAATGCATAGTTATCCTCTTTGGGAAAAACCATATACGCATGAATTACCACACAGGTGGCAGTACACTAAAACACAGAAAGTGTGATGAGAGACTTAGGGACACAGGTGGACAGTGGTCTCACCATCGATAACCACATCGCTACCACAGTCAGAAAATCCTTGCATGTGGCACACCTCATCATAAAGAGCTTTTCCTCCAGAAAAAAAGGAGGTCATTGTCCCACTGTACTCATCCCTCATTAGACCCATTATAGAGTACAATGCCCCATTTGGTATGTACCTTGCAAGACATCTGCAACAGCTGGAAAGGCCTCAGAAATACCTCACTAAAAGAATCACAGGCCTAAAGCAGATCCCCTATGCTGACCACGAAAAAAACTCCAGCTATACTCTGTGGCATATTGTCTACTCAGAGGCGATCTCTGCTTATCATACAAGGCCATGTCAAACCCTGAGCTGTTGGACATGCTCCACTTAAAGAAATCCCAATCCATCAGAGCACACACTCCAGGGATCTAAACCTTGTCATCACAATGAACAAAACATGCTGGAAAAATAGGTTCCTGACCCAGAGACTCCCATACTCTGGAATAGACTGCCCATACATGTCAAGCAGAGCACCTCCTTGGCCCTCTTCAAAAGGAACCTTGACGGTTGGATGGGAGATAGGAAATTCACCCCTGGGATCATGTCAGTCTCCTTGCTAGACAGGGGTCCAGGGAAGTAAATATTATGGGAATAAATATCCAGGGAATTGTTATGGCTTGGCTTGTATAGGCCCTAGGGCCGACAGCCCAGTACCAACCTATGATCCTATGAACCATCTGAATGAGATTCGATATTATTGCCTTTGTCACTATGTGTTTCAAGCCAAATTATTTGAATATCTTCCTTATCAGCTGATAATCCCTTAAGAATGTTAATAAGGTTCATATTAAATATCCAACGTTGCACTGTAACGGGTGAAGATAATATAAATTGTGAACTTAAATCAAAAAAGGGGATAGAAACCTAAATGTAACAAACAGCCATTTCTATTAGATGGAATCACATACACAAATAGTATTTACGACTCTAAGAATTAGAAATAACAAACATTTACCAAGTGTTAAGCAGTTTGTTATCCCTTTACATACATCTATAAATATGACAAAATATAAATGAATAGTTGAAAACAGTATACAATACCTATCAACAATTGGTCAATACACAGCTCACTAAAACATAAGCAAGATGAAATTATCCAATAGGTGTATTGAGGGCGGGCAGGAATATAACGATAGTGTGAATATCAAGCAAAAATGGCTTGAACTATTCCCTAAAAGCCATATTCATTGAACATGTTATATAAGATCAACCCCAAACATAAATCAAAGTTCTCTTTAATTGAGACTAACAGTCAAATGTTCTTTCACAAGTAGGCACAAAACCTGAAAAAATCACCTTTGTACAGGCCCCGATTGATGTCGATGAAATACGTTTATAGGGCCAAACAACTGAATTGTCCCTCAATTAGAGACAACAAAATCTATCTTGCCACATTGAAACTAAATGACACAGCTTAGAAGGACCCCTTTGCACACATATATTTAGTATCCATGCTCAAACACAAAGCATATACAAGCTTATACAGACAGCAATTCCCCTGACTAAAGAATCAATATGATCAATCCCAAGCTGAATTAAATAAGCGTGAAGCACACCAGCAAATAGAAAACCCTCTCCCGACTGAAGAAGTATACAGAACACTCAAACAATTGCTAGTAGTGAAGTAAAAGCCACTAAACACCAGTGTTTCAATGTGAACAACTAATGTCAATTTAGTCTTAGAAAAAAGCATGAAGCTGAACCACCTCATATTTAACAAGACAGATCACAATCTCCAAGCCACCAAGTAAGTCAGAAATCAAACAAAATACAGACATAAACAGGACAAGAAAATGCACTACTCTTCTGGCCGTCAGTTAGCCCAGGTCATGCTACTCAACCTAGTCTCCTTCAAAAACTCACAAACAGAAAGCATAGCAGTCTGATTCAACTTCTACTTGATGCATTTATTTGCCTCTGTACTTAAAATAACTCTACCACTATGGCAATCTCACAACAAACCTCAAGCACAAGCTCATTTTGTCTCCACACTATCTCTCTCTCTACTTCTTTCCTGTTTCAACTCCCACAATTAGAAAAATCCTTCTCCAACTAAAACTATCACCCAACTCCAGACCCAAAGAGTACATAAAATTAATGCCAGATGCTTTAGTATACCCTGTAACCATCTTAATTAAGCAATTCATCAAAGAACATCACATACTAGCCCTATGGAGAAAAAGCCTGCATTCTCTATCACATGTAGGTTGTACATCTACTGACCTCTCCAACTGTAGACTTATTTCTGTCTCTGCCACATTGCAAAAGTTCTTGAGAGATGTATACAATCCTCACTACTCCGACATATCTCAACTTTCTGTCACTAACACAACATGATTTCCAGCCATATCACAACGCTGCCACACCCCTTCCTATTTCATAACTAGTATTAACCAAAATAGAAATTCAGGTAATCTGACATCAGCCATTTTCTTAGACCAGACAAATACACAGTCTCCCATGTTACGCTTATACAAAACCTGGTGTTCCTAGGAACTGACTTTCCTTCAGACACATGATTTACTCATTATCTCTCTAATAGATATCAGACTGTAAAATGGCAGAACAATTTCTCCTCCTTCCTCTCCATTTCTGTTAGAGTTCCCCAAGGATCCATTCTTGGGCTGTTATTATTTATTGTATCAATTAATGACCTCCATAATAGCTACCAAAAATGCCGCCATTGTACAATATACACATCTGCAAATATAATCTTGATAAAATACATATTCTAACACAAGAAGCCCTTACATCAATTGAAGCTTGGCTATAGCTCCGACCTGTTTTTAACCCCAGACAACTAAATTAATCCTATTCACCTCCAAACAACCCTCTCCTTCAAAAAATCTTTATCACCATAACCTCATCAAAGAGTACCAAAACTGAATTAGTACCCAGTACACAACTTCTAGGGACAATTGATGAAAATCTAAAGTTTGATCTCTGTATAAAAGAAACCATAAAAGCTCAGCAGAAACTAAGATCCCCTATGTAAAACATCTCCTTACTTTAAAGACTCCTCAGGTAAACATACTGCTTCAATCTTCTTGATTCTATCTCTCCTCTATGTCACTCCCAGTCTGCAGACATCTCTATCAAACCTTCCAGATCATTGCTGCAAGAAAATTTCAAAATCTGCCACTAACATGCCTTAAAAGACTTGTCACTGACTTGCCTTTAAACAGCTCTTCTGGCTAGAACTTCCCCAGTCCCTAACCTTTCCTCAGTTTATTACCACATATAAACTCCTTTACATACCTGAACAATGCCTGGCACTAAGAAATATATTATAGTTACACTTCACAAATCGATCCCTACACTATGCAAACAATCTGATAATTCATGTAGCGCCATTAAATAATTATGCTGGTGATTCGTTGTACTCCTACATTTCTAGAATATGGAATAATTTTTCCACAAAAAATAACAATAACATAGGTTCATAGGTTCATAACAGGTTACTAGGCTATTGGTCCTAGGGCCTTTACAAGGCTAGCCATGTTATACCCTTGTTCCATTATAGACCAAGATATATAGTCTATATTTGCAATGTAACTCTAAGATCAGCACCTGTTGTGAATCTAAGGTCAGCACCAGCTGCCACTGTCCAAGAAGGGCATAGGTGAACCCCTCTGGATAAATTTATGGTTTCTCATCCAAATGCCCAAGTTACACTTAAAGAGGGTCATTGAGGAGCTTTGTTTTACATGAATTGGGAGTTTGTTCCAGAGGAGTGGCAACCTCTGGGTGACATATCTGTCTCTCCAGCATGTCCTGTTAATATCACAGGCTAAGTTAAGGTCCTTAGAGTGAGTGACCCTTATCCCATTTGATTTGCGGATGAGGCAGGTTTTGAGACTGCTCTGTAGGCCAAGCACAAGTCACCTCTAAGCAGTCTATATGATACAGAGCACAGTGACAGGGCCTTCAGTCTGTTCATGTAGGTCATGTGTTCTAGGCCCTGAATTTTCTTTGTGAAAAAACTCTGAGGTCTCTCCAGCTGCTGCAGGTGTCTGGTAAGGTACATACAGAAGGGGGCATTGTGTTTTATTATTGGTTGGATGAGGGATGAGTACAAGGGAGTTATAACCTCCTTAGCTTTGGATGCTATGCCCTTACTTATGAGATGTGCAATGTAGAAGGCCTTCCTTACCACTGTGGACACATGGTGATCAAACTTAAGGTTGCTATCAACCTGCATTCCCAAATCTCTCACCACTGGCCTGAACTTAGGGGGTATTATCAATATTATACTTTTCAGGGACTTCTCCTTTGTTGAAGGTGATGATAATGCATTGCATTTTTTTGTACTGAGTTTAAGTCTGTGGCTGTGGCACCAGTGATTTATCTGTGAAACCCCATTTTGTAGAATGTTGACATATTTGGAGGATTCTATGATTGCACACAGTTTGCAGTCACCCTTGAACTTCGTAAGCCACTGGCCATCTATTTTTGTCTGGATTTCTGAGAAATAGATTCCAAAGAGTAGGGGGCCCAGCACAGAACCTTGTGGGACACCACTGGTAACTGATCTGCAGGTAGAGGTGGACTCTTCACCTCTGATTGCATGCATTCTGTCCCTGAGCCAGTTGGTTACCCATCTAATGATGTATCTAATCCCCATCTGTGTGAATTTATCAATGATGCCTGAGTGGGGGATTATATCAAAGTCCTTGGCCAAGCTGAGCTACGCAATGTATACTTCTTTGCTTCATCAAGGACTTAGGTCACACTCTTGAAGTCCACCAGGTTTAACAGGCATGATCTGCCCTTAATGAAACCAAACTGAGTCGGGTTAAGAGTTTGAAGGTCTCCTAGGTCCTTGTTGATGAGGTCCATGATGATTCTCTTCATGGCTTTACAGACAAGGCTGATCAGGCTTATGGGTCTATAGTTCCCAGGGTTGGTTGAGGGACCCCCTTTGTGCAAGAGGATTATGGCTGCGGTTTTCCACTCTGGTGGGACATGGCCAGTATTTAGGCTGTGGTTGAAGAGAGTGCCTAGTGGTTCTGCTACCTCCTGTTTTAGACTGCTTAGTGAGCAATCTGGGATGTTATCCGGTACCATAGAGACTGTATTTTGGGCCTTGGAGAGTGTGGATATGACCTGCTCTTTGGAGATACTGCATAGAAGAGTGGTGACTGGTATGCTTTGGGATATGATTGATGGGGACAGGGGGATGAAGTTTTCACCAAACATGTCTGCTAGCATGTTGGTAATATCCACAGGTTCAGTATGAGTGGTACCATCTATTACTAATTCAGCACAAAGCTGGGCCTTCCCTTTTAGATTTCAGATGTCATTAAAGAATGCCCGGTGATGATCCTTAGCTAGGGATGTTAATTTATTTTCATAATTAGCTTTAGGGGACTTTACAAGATGTCTAATTTGCTTTTTCAAGCTGTGGAGGGTGTACTTCTTCTGCTGAGATCATTCCCTCTTATTCTTTGACTGCAGTTTCTTTCTCTTGTTGTATAACTTGTTTATGCTAGATGTCCACCAGGGTGGCTTATTTTTTTGTAAGGACCTTGTTTTGATCTGTTCAGGTATGGCTGTATCTATACATTTATATGGTTGTTTATACAGAGCATTTGTGAACACCTCAGTATAGGAGTCATTGCTGTCAGTGGTGGCATACACTTCAAACTTTGACTCAAGCAATACCTCTTGGACTCCGGGCTCTGTTCCCACTTTTACACTAGGTTACATTTTCTCTTATCAAAACTACTCCAACTCCAGCTGCTTGACAGTTCTAACTCTTATATGTACTTCCCACAATAAATGCACTGCCACTTAAATGTATGCATCTTCTCTCTTCTCTCCTATTTTGTCTGAAAATAGGCTCTTATCTTCCATTATATTTCTCTACCTCCTCCCTCTGAACTTTGTTTGTCTCTTTCTTTTAAACCCTGTCTTCTCTATGGTGGCAGTGCACTACTCATCATATTACTACGTCAGTCTCATGAACTTTAATTAATCTACCTTTCTGCTACTCTTTAAATTCTATTTAAATGCTATACATTTTTAACACACTGCAAAACTGAATTTTCTCTTTCTGACAGTCTGCTTTAACATACATATGTTACAGACATCTCTTGCACACTGATCTATACCAAGTCATTCAGAGGCAAGCAGAAGAAAGGCAAATGGATGGCATGGACTTTGACTGTCAGACATTACAGACTCATAGCAGATCTGTGCTTATATGGTTTAGGTCAAAATGAATAAAACTGTTTTAACAGATATCTAAATAATAGGAGCCTTAAAATGCCATACTGTCACTCATAGTATATATTTTTTATTATTTTTATTTTTTAACTCAGAGCATATTGTACCAACTTGGAATAGTTCATTAGTACATGAAAAGAGACATAGAGGAGCTCTCTGAGCATGTAGCCCAGGCCAGTATGACCCTGACCTTGAGTAGCATCTTACCCTCACCAAGAATGATGCCACAATATGAAGACAAGATGATCAATTTCAACAACTGGCTTAAGTATTGGTGTCATTCAAAGGGGATCCAATGCCTGTCAGCCTGGGATGACATGCTCGACAAGCCACGATGCTTCGCTAGGGACGGCTTGCACCTGTCACCCCTGGGCTTTCGGATATTGGTAAAGGCTCTTGCTTCCCCCATAGTGCCTTTTTTAGGCAAGGCTCAAAAGACAAACCCACCTCCATAGGTATCACAAGGGATAAGAAACTAAGAGTAATGCTACTCAACGCCAGAAGTCTAAACCTCAAGATGCATGCACTCGAATCTCTCCTTAGCATGGAGAACATCAATATCTGTGCAGTAACAGAAACCCCGTTCAAGGCTCCTGAGAGCACCCCAGCACTACCAGGTTATACCTCATACCATGCTTTTTGGCCCCAAAACTTGGACCAAACCACAAAAGGAGGGGGAGTATCAATATTCACAAAGATACCCACACCTCCAGGTTGGTGGCACAGCGCGAAGCATCAGAAACTATCCATGTGCAACTAACAGTGGGTAAAACTGCCTTCCAGTTTATAGCCTGCTACAGACCACCCTCCCAAACCCAGGAATCACACTCAGCCTTCCTGAGAACAATGGAAAATATGAAGGTCTCTCCAAACACCATTATATTGGGCGACTTCAACTACCCAAACATAGACTGGGAGCATTACTCTAGCTCCAACACCCTAGACCAAAGGTTCCTAGAATTTATAAACTCAAATGCTATGGAACAAGTTGTTACCACTCCCACAAGAGGGGAAAACATACTGGAACTGATCATCACCAACATGGGGACTCTATGCTCCAGACTAGAAGTGTATCCCTCATTGGTAAGATCAGACCATAAACTAATCTCACTGAATATTCACATCCCGACCCCACCCCCTGCTCAGAAAACCACAGTTAAAAACTTCTCTAAAGCAAATTTCACACTCCTCAAACCGAGGTGGAATCCCTCAAAGCCCCCGAGTCTGTGGAAAATACGGCCCAGACCACAGAATCCTTTATAAACGCATTCTATGAACACCATCAGGAATGCATGGATCATGCAATCCCAAATAAAACCAAGACCCAATCCTCCAAAGGCAGACATCCTGTCTGGTGGACCCCAGCCATAAACAAACTATACAATAGAAGGAGGAAGCTACTACATGATAGAGCAAAATCCCAAAAAGGGAAGGCATCTCTGATCAGTACTAGCAAAAAACTACGGGCACTCATAAAATCGTCTAAGGCCAGCTTTGAGAGAAAAATTGCACAGGACACTAAGGATAATCACAAGGCTTTCTTTAGTTATGTTAGGAACCTGGGTGGGAATTCCCAGATATGCTCAGAATTAGTCCAAAATGACAAAAAAATACATCAAACCCACAGACATTGCCAACATCCTAGCTGACAGGTTCAGTGCAAACTTCTCCCCCCCCTCCCCACCAAAAGGGCAAACATCTATCCCAGCAGAGTGCTGCCCCCCTGACATCTCAGATGCTCAGGTAAGAGCCACCCTCTCCAAAGAAAAAAACACAGCATGAATGGACCAGACGGTGTCCCGGGTTGCGTCCTACATGAACTCCAAGAAGAGCTAAACCCAAACATAAAACTACTGTTCAATCTCAGCCTTACTACAGGATATGTACCCAAAGAATGGCATACAGCAACAGTGGTCCCTCTCCACAAAGGTGGTGCCTCAATGGATCCTGGAAACTATCGCCCCATATGCCTGACTAGCTTGGTCTGCAAAGCTATGGAAAGGATCATCATGGACCTCATAAATAAAGATATTGAGGACCTACAGACACTGGATCCTACCCAGTTCGGCTTTGTTAAGGGCAGATCCTGCCTCTTAAACCTGGTTGATTTCTTTGAAACAGTCACCAAGGCCATTGACGAGTGGAAGGTGGTCCACACAGCCTACCTGGACCTCACAAAAGCCTTCAATACAATACCCCACTGGCATTATAGATAAGCTCACCAGCTTAAATATAAACCCCTATGTCACTAGATGGGCTGCAAACTGGCTCAAGGACAGAACCCACATGGTTAGAATTGCTGGAGCCATGTCAGACTCCAAACCAGTTACAAGTGGTGTCCCACAAGGCTCAGTCCTGGGACCTCTCTTGTTCGGTATATATTTCTCGGAGGTACAGGCCAACATGGAAGGACTGTGGCTGACCAAGTTCACAGATGACTGCAAACTGGGTGCCATAATCGACTTTCCAGCTGACACAAGCATCCTCCAAAAGGGCCTCATAGAAACAGACAACTGGTGCCAGAGCCATGGCCTCAAGCTAAACACCAAAAGTGTATAGTCATCCCCTTTGGCAAAAACAAAGTGCCCACAAATTACCACATAGGTGGTAATCCATTAAGTACAGAAGAAGTAATTAAAGACCTGGGGACCCAAGTTGATAGCAATCTCTCATTTGACAACCACGTGGCCAAAGTGGTTAGAAAAACATTTTATATAGCCCACCTAATCATGAAGGGATTCACATCTAGATCAGGGGAGGTCATCGTGCCTCTTTACTCATCCCTCATCATGACCATAATTGAGTACAATACCCCTTTTGGGATGTACCTTACTAGACACCTGCAGCAACTGGAATGACCCCAAAAGTACCTCACCAAGAGAATCAAAGGGCTCAAACAGATGCCATATGCTGCCCGGTTAAAGAAACTCCAGCTCTACTCAGTGGCATACCGCCTGCTCAGAGGAGATCTGTACCTGACGTATAAAGCCATGTCCAACCCGGAATTAATGGACATGCTGCACCTCAGAAAATCCAAATCCCATCGAGATACGCACTCAAGAGACTTGAACCTCAGCACTGAAATAAATAGGGCATGCTGGAGGGACAGATTTATAACCCAGCGGCTCCCTTCACTCTGGAATAAAATCCCAGTCCAGGTTAGGCAGAGTCCCTCATTGACTCTCTTCAAGAGGAATCTTGATGAGTGGATGGGAGATCATAGGTTTACCCCGGGTATCACTTCTGTGTTACTGTTAGACACAGGCACAGTATACTAACCTCAAAAAAGGGCATAGCAAAATTAATTTAAAATGGGTGGCGAAAGCCAAACACACTCTGGCTAGGCTTATAAATGCCCTAGGGCAGATAGCCTGGTATGAACCTATGAACCTATGAACCTAAGTAGTTGATGTCTATTACAACAACAGCAAGGAACATCAACTACACAGATAATAAAATAAATAAATAACCAAATGTTAAATAATCACAAAAGGAAAACACAGCTTCCTCTTATTTTCTTATTGTTTAACTATCTGTCTATAAATACATATAAATATTGATATACAGCGAAAGCCTAAGCAATTGTGGAGTCCAGTTTGGACCATTTTGGTGGGTCCTCTCAGCTTCTCAGCTGTGGACTTTAGAATATTTTGTATTCGGTATCAGAAATGTATGCTATTACTCTGCATATTAAAAATAAAACAATATGATTATTTATTAGATTATATTTTGTCATAAGACATGTTCTCACAGAAGTAAACTACTGAAGTTCTAAATTGCCCCATATTCAATATATCCTGTAGTTCCTCTCTGAGAATTCTTAGCTCACATACATATACTATAGAGGCCTGTTTGAAGGGAATCTGAGGGCCTGTGTAAATATGGTGCTTCATCAGGTGAAGGGCACTCTGGCATACCAGTAAACATGCTCCCAATGTTCTGTATTATTGCCAGGATCTCCTGAACCTGGGTAGGCAATAGTTTCATGCTTCCACCTTGTCTCTTCCTCTCAGACACACACTTGCTTCTTTTTTCCTCTCTTTACTATCTGTCCCTTTTCCTTCTTCTTCTCATTTTACTCATATAACTGATGCCTTACTCTCCTTCATATTCCATACCCAACAGCAGTGCATACTGCATACAGCTTGCTCTTTATACGTTATTTCCTCTACTGTAACATTATAGTGTGCAATGTTTTGACAGTGCACAGGTACTCTTCTTTCTGATTTTTCTGATAGATTTCTTCTTTCACACCTACTTACTATTACATTAATTTATGCTACTTACCATTCTGACTTAATACCTCTTTGCATGCTTTGTCTTACATTAGCAATGTTACACTGAAATTATTTATACTTTATTGCTAATTTCATTGTATTTTCACCATGTTGTACCTGAAATGGTCTAGGCAGATCAGTTTTTAACCTTGATTAGCAAGGTTTAAAGCTCAAAAGCCCTTATCATTAAAGTTTGCGCTGCTAATTTATGGCATCTGCGGTTGTGTTTAGTTCATATTTCTTTATTATAAATCCTTAAATCTAACAAAAATAAGAGCCCATAAGAATTTCTAATGCAGGTAAACTGTTTTTAAAAGTTCTCTTGCTTGTTTTATACTTTCTGCTTTATAATTTTAATATTTGCTTTGGAAAATATGACTGCATTTTTTGTATCGCTCTCTCTGCATTATAACGCTAATGTTTCCTGTTAAAACATATTTTTGTATAGCTGAAATTTGTTGTGTAAAAATCTTTGTATTTCTCCCTGGACCTCCATTGAAAAGTGCTGACCAATTCTTTCTCAGTAAACAAATGGCAATAAATAAATACATATTAACCATATACAAGATACCTATATGCAGTACAGTCACCTGTTATAATCTGTTATATTTTAGTGATAACCCACAACAGTGGATTTCATGGGTTTTACCCAAGATTGCTGTGGTTTGATCATGAGAGTGGGTAAATCCTGTGATACTCACACCCAGGAGTGAGTTATTACTATTATACAATGACAATATTTAAGAAAGAAATTGCTTACTTTTCTGAAATAATTCCTTTGTATAGCAGCACTTCAGTGATCTTCTGCCAATTCACAACCCAAACTCCTGAAGCGTACCCAGTCAGGTCCATCAAAATATGGATGGCTAACAACCACCTTGCTTTAAACCCTAAGAAAAAAAATCTTATACTATTCACCCCAAACAAGACCACTATTCTAAACAAAGACTCTGCCTCCATTTTCTGCCAAGATAACACAAACATCGAGGTTGTCACACATACTAAACTTCTAGGTGTCACTATAGATGAACACCTAACTTTCGACATGCCTATACAAAACAACATTAAAAAAGCACACCAGAAACTAGGCATGCTATACCACCACAAAACCTTCCTCAATAACTCCTCAAAACTATCCATTACCTCTATCTTCCTGCTCCCATCTCTTCTTTATGGTGGTCCTCTCTTTACCAACATACAGGCTAGCCTGAAATCCAAACTAGACTCATGCTATAACAAAATTGCTAAGTTCATCACTAATGGATGACACTTATCTCACTGCTGCACCTCTCTTTGATTAGTAAACTGGCTTGAACTTCCTCACCATTTTGCATACATACAACTAGCAACTGCCCACAAACTAATAATCCATCCAGCAACCCTGCCCGTTCTTCTCTATTTACGTTATACCACCCTAACAGACCTCTCCGCTCTGAAAATCAAATGCTCTTGCAAGTAATAAAATCGAACCTCTCCACTGGTCAAGTGCTCAACTCCTTTTCCACTGCTAGACTGTGGAACTCTCTCACACCTTCACTTAGATCCATTAGTAATGATTCCTTCTTCAAAAAATCTTGGAGACAACATCTTTCCTCCAAGTGGCTACACTAATATGCTATCTCCTCACAAGCTATAACCGAACTTCATTTCTTTCCTACTACTACTAGTCACACCTTTCCTACCGCCATCCTTTACTACCTTAAAAATCATCACTGTATCCCCACTAGTTAATGTAGGTTCAAACTGTTAGCAGATAGATTTAAGTAGAACTGCATTGCATTATTACTGTATAAAAAAACAACAACTTTTTAGTACTGTTTACAACTTTGTTAAAGCTTTGTATACTGTGAAACTTGTTGTAGCCAATTGAGTTGTTATTCAGATGTATTTTATAAATCACTGTTGAGCTTTTCTCCATGGGCCTCCATGGAAAATGGGTACTTTTTGGCTCAGTGGACCTTCACGGTAAATAAATGCAAATAAATAAATAAATGTACTTCCCATGTGTATAATATGTAGGTCCCCATATTTTCACAGTACATCAGTACAGTGCTAGGGAGCTGATGTGAAAGACACCATACCAATATCAGTTTGCCTCTGTGTCTTTTTTTAATTATTATTTATTCATTTATTTTTCAAAACTAACAGCATTGCTGGAAGCTTGAAGGACTGGGCAAACATATGAAGAAAGTGAGAGACATACTACTAAAGTCTGGACAGCTGAGAGGTAAAGTTAAAACAATTGAGACTGATAATATTACTAGTACTGTACCTTTTAAATGTCCAGGGTTTTGCAGAATGTAATGATTTTTTTCCATCATATTTTACTCTGTCTCTCTTAAAATGTTTGGTGATAGAATATTATAATAGAAAGTATGGCTGTTCAACAATATTTCTTTTTAATGGAATTTGCATGATTTACAATGGGCACCCTGACCAAGGTGTTCGATTAGTGTGTACATTTTAGAACACTAGTAACCTCCTATTGTATAATTGGCACTTCCATATATATGGTGTTATCCTAGGTCTTGTGCAACCAGCTGTCTTTTTTATTATTTTTTAACTACTTCTGTCCATGATATATGTTATATAAAATGCAGTCTATATATCAGTGTCATCTTGTTGAGATTTTGAGAAAAACAGGGTCCACCTCGTGAAGGTACTGATTGACTTGCGGATGAATTCATTTTCAGCAATACTACTCTCCTGTGCTTGCTGAATTATCATCTCTGCATTCAGACAGGTACACTCCAATCTGGGTAGGTGCAGTGGTGCCAGGATTGGTAAAAATGTCAGTGTAGAATCCTCAAAATATGGAAACATTCCTATAATGTAACCAGGCCAGGCCCATGGAAGGATGCCCCCCCTGTTGTAGAAGGAAGTAGCAGTCCACAAAAATCACAAAAACTGATTGGTCAAAGAAGAGCCATAAAGATGATAGAGTGGACTATCGAAGATAAGAAACAAATTATTTATTGTTACTATTATTCAAAAAAGCCCATAATTTCCAGACACAAGATATACAAAAAGGTTAAGAGAGAAATTAGAGGAAAGAAAAATACTTCCAAAAGAAAAATTGTCAGAAGCTTCAAATAAAAATTTGTGTTGATTAATAAAACCGATTTGTGAAAAACATTATGTAGACCAAGAATCTTTGATCTGTTTGGAAAAAGAAGCATCTGAGGAAGTATGAAAATATAAACAATAAAACCTAGAGATTTTGAAAAGTATAGAAAAGAAATATGGACATGAGAAAGAAAGAGAGATTTGATATGGTGCAGTATTTATGCAAAGTCAAAAGCCAAATTAATAAATACAAAAAAGGCAGCCCCAAAGATATTTGAAGAGAAATATAGGCAAAGGCATCCAGATATGGAACATTTGACAATAAAAAAAGTAATATCACAAAGAGGGACTGTAGAAAAGATTAGTAAAATAGAAGTTAAAAAAAATGAAGTTGAAGTTATGGAATGCCTGTGAAGTGAAGTATTTGGTGTAGAAGGTCTAACACAGGTTGCAGTATCATAGCATGATGAAACGAGTCCCCAAAGTAATGAGAAACAGGAAGATCTGAAGGAGAAATATGAACATGGGGCTAGATGGTGGGGGGGGGGGAGTGGGAAGCTCTGGCAACTCTGACACAGTCAATGTTGAGGAGTGATAGGCCAGTGAGTTCCCATATGACAGAGCAATGGGTGACACAGGATGGAATTGAAGAAAATGTGCCACAGGAAAATGCTATAGAATTTTCTATAGAATGCCCACTGAAAATGAAGAAAAAAAATGTGTCCTCAATTTAGACGAAAATGAGCTAAGAGAAGAGTTGATTGATTTAATGGAGATAGACAGACATATCAAGATCAATGAAAGAAATAGACTACAGAAGGTCAATAAACCCCAAAAAGTCAGAATTCTGATAAAAAAATCAACATAGTAATTATGACTATCCATAGAGATCCATGCAATGTAATAGAAGTAAACAGGATATATTACTATGCAGCTAAATTAATAACAGATAAAATCCTACCGCAAGAACACAAGGTATTAAATGAAAGGAAGGGGAGAAATCAAATGCCATCATGGAAGTATTGAATAGAGAAAACTAAAAAGCAGTTAAGACAAGAAGTGTCACTGTTAGAAGAATACAGAAGAGGAAACAGGTAAACAAAAATACTCAGAAAGACAGATGCAATAAAACCAATGCACAGTATTATAATGGATCAGGATTTATCATGCACTATCACAAATTATAGACTACAAATATCAGCACAGGCAGAAAAACCTTAAAAGGTGCACAGATAAATATAAAACAAAAGTACAAAGTAAGCAATTTACTGAGGACCCAAAAAAATTTTATAGAGAATTGGGAGACTTGGTAAAAGGATTTGAAAGACCACCAAACAAGAAGAAACAGATGCATTTTGGAGAAGTATTTATGAAGATCCTATGGAACATAACAAATATGCTAAATGGATAGAAGAAGTAAAAGAAATAATAAGAAGTTCAAAGGTACATGATATGAAATGGGAGAAAATAGCAGCCAGAGAGATTGAAATAGAGTTAAGAAAAGCCTCCACTTGGAAAACCCTAGGCTGAGATGCAGTACCTATCTTCTGGTTAAAAGTATTAACATCTTTGCACAAAGATGTAGCCATGAGTAAGAATTATTTATATGTGCACCCAAGCCGGACACCAACCTGGCTAACAATGGGAAAAACAACGTACCTACTTAAGAGTGAATCTGCAACCTACCTTAAAAATTATAGACTAATAACATGCCTTCCAAAGACATAAACTATACACTGGAATTTTTCCTGACAGAGTTTATAGTCATTTAGAAGAAAATACAATCATGGCAGTAGAACAAAAGGGTAATAAAAGAAAGCCATATGGAATAAAGGATCAGTTGTTGCTAAATAAAGTTATAATGGTGAACTGTAAAAAGGGGAAGGATCTAAGTATGGCATGGACTGACTACAAAAAAAAGCATTTGACAGTATCCCATATTCATGGATAAAAAAAGTGCTTAAAATGTATATGATACACCATACTCTGATCTGTTACATTACAGTGACCATGAAACAGTGGCAGATCACTTTGCAATTAAGCTATGATAAAGGGAAAATTATTATTCCAGGGATAAAAATTCAAATGGGGGGTAGTCCAGAGTGACTCCTTGTCACCACTGCTATTCTGTCTTGCCCTTAACCCATTAGCTGTCTACTTAACAGTTTAGGCCACGGCTATAATTTGGCTCCTAGAAAGCAACAAAATATAAAGACTTCTCATCTTCTCTTTGTCAATGATTTAAAACTCTATAGCTCATCAGATGAGGAACTAAAAGCACAACAGCAAGTAGTCAAAACTTTTTCAGATGATATAAGAATGCCAGTTGGTTTTGTTATGGGACGTGATCAGTTTATTAAAATGTATATTAATTTCAGTTCCATTAATGAATCTATAATATGATTGTTAAAAAGCAAATATAATTTGTATGCAGGACTGTGGAAAAATACAGTTTCATAAGCTGAAGTTACTGCTGTGTTTCAACTGTAACAGGGAAAAGTAAGTATTGAAGGAACAGAGGCATGTTAACTATTGTAAAATGAATTTGTTAGCCTGACTCCTCCAGGCTATGAGAGTTTTGTTGCTAGGGAAAGTTTGAAATAACCAAAGTCAAAAAACAAGATCCTTAAAACAGGTGGGTCATGTAAAAGAAGGTGTTCACATGAAGTCCAAGGTGACAATCATGAGGAATGAGGACATTTCTAAAGTCATTGATTTGTTAAAAATATTATTACATCAGCATCTTGCATGGTGACATTGATAAGTAAATATATAAAAAATGTAAATAAGTCCAGAAACAATAGCCAGCGACAGGCAACCAGTTGGCTCATAAAAATAATCCAGTCTTGATCGTAGAACGTAAAATAATTAGTTTATTGTGTGCACAGGTTAGCGTTTTCACCAAAAGCTTCTTCAGACTTTAAAATCTTCCTATTCTAACAAACAAGTGCTTATATACTCATCATGTGATCTTGTTTCAATCAATCAATTATCTTCCCCCAACAAACTAAGTTTTTCCAAAAGTTTAAAGACAAATTGCCAGATATATAGCAGTATTAATATAATACTATGCGTCCTGAACTTTTTAGCCAATGGAATACATTTTTTTTAAAACGCTCTACTAAATACATATTTAAATATTATTTTTTAAAGGTTATTGACATTTATGATTGTGAATATATTTAAATATTCAAGCATTTTGTATTTAGGAATTTTATTTGTATTAATGAAGTATTTATAGGCAGTGTTGCTCTGTATTTAATAGAGCATTTTAAAAAATGTTTTATTCCATTGGCCAAAAAGTTCAGGATGCATAGTATTATATTAATACTGCTATATATCTGACAATGTGTCTTTAAACTTTTGGAAAAACTTGGTTTGTTGGGGGAAGATGATTGATTGAAACAAGATCACATGATGAGTATATAAGTACTTGTTTGTTAGAATAGGAAGATTTTAAGGTCTGAAGAAGCTTTTGGTGAAAGCGCTAACCTGTGTACACAATAAACTAATTATTTTATGTTCTACGATCAAGACTGGATTATTTTTATGAGCCAACTGGTTGCCTGCCGCCGGCTATTGTTTCTGGACTATTTTCATTTATTTTACAGACAGTGGAGAGGCATTTACTCCTGTGGGTGTGTCAGCATTAATAGTTACGTTTGTACTCCTATAAAAAATGTAGTTTCCTTTGTTCATTGAGACTGGTTTATACATCTTTACAAAGATAGTCTCCCAGTGCTGTAAAATAAAAATTCTGTTTGCACATCCTAAGTATTCTTCCTGACTGAGGGACAATAATGTATATTTTTAATGTTATTTATTTATTTTTTTAACAGTTTTGTTGCCTCACAGCAAGAGGTTCTCCTGTTCAATTCACGAATGGAGTGCCTTCTGTGTGGAGTCTGCATGTCGTCCCCGCGGTCGAGTGGCCTCTGAAAGACATGCGTGAATGGGCGTGCCTTCGCTGAAGGTTGGGCGTCGGGCTGGCAACTCAGCACCATAAAAATCGACTGCCAATAATTAGCGGACCGGATTCCGCTGTGGCGACCCCTAACCGGGAAAAGCCGAAAAGACAAACAATAACAACAACTTTAACAGTTTTGATAAATGTGCAAAAGCAGCCTTTAAAGCAGGAAAGCTGCAGCACATAGAAAATATTAGTTTGTGACAAGAATGTGATATAAATTGCTCAAGAGTGAGTGTACAAACATTTGGGAAATGATGAAGGATCAACAATAAAACATGAGCAAATGTGAATAAAACTTTGTAAGAAATATTTTACAAGTCTTTAATTAATTCTGAAAACAGCACTGACATCTAGAAAAAAATTCAAGATATAAACCAATTTGCTCTTCCTGTCCTAACTCACAGTTTTGTAGTGATTAACTGGCCCCAAAAGGTGTTGGATAGATTAGATAGGAAAACAAGAAGAATCCTTCATGCTCATCAAATGATTTATAAAAATCAGTGTATACCAAGATTATATATTCTCCATTACTAAGGAGGTATGGGCATCCTTGAAACTGAGTACATGTATAGATCTGCAATCATGGGACTGCATACATATCTGCTGAACTCACAAGACCCAAATGTAGTGAAGATTTTGAAACATGAGGAGAATAAATCCAAGATGATTTCCCTGCATAGTTTAGCAGAAGCCTATCGGCATCAAGTGGGAATGGAAATCAAACCAGAAGTAGATAAAAATCTGGCAGCAACTGAATGTGGCGAAAAACAAAAGAAAGAATATAACATGAAGGATCAGATGAGAAGGCAAGAAATGTGGAAAATGTATAAATATAGTTGCAAGTATAGAAAACTCCTGGAAGAACCTCAACTTGATCAGGATCGAATGCAGGAATGGTTAAGGAGAGGCAAATTCAAACAAAAAAAATGAAAGGTTTATATTGGCAGCCCAAGATAGTGGGTTGCATACATGTTGGTTTACAAAGTCCATTGAACATATGGGAGAAACAGACAAGTGTATGTTTTGTAAAACAGAATTATGTTTTGTAAAACAGAATTGGAAACAGTCACATATGTTGTTGCTGGTTGTGACATACTAATGTTAGAAGGACTGTACACTGTATACTGAAAGGCATAATAATGTGGCAAGACTGTTGCACTGTGGATTGTGCAAACATTATGGTACTGAAATGGGTGTAAAACACTGGAAACATGAGCCACAAAGCATCATAGAAAATGATAAAGTCTACATCACATGGGATCACCCATTACCAACAGTTCAAAAGACAGGTGCGAGAAAACCAGATAAAGTAGTCCATGAAAAGAAGACAAGAGTAGCATTGATTACTGAAATTGCTACATTCAGTGACTACAGCATCATGTGTACAGAGGAACATAAAGTCATAATATATCAGGATTTGCAAGCAAAAATGAGAACAATGTCGAAGAAAGATACCCAGACAGTTCCAATAGTAGTAGGAGCAATGGGTCTTATAAAAAAGAATCTACAATCATATTCAGATGTTACCAAGATATGTAACTCAGTATGAATTTCAGAATGAGTCATTACTGGGCACATTGCGAGTGCTGTGAAGAGCATTTCTGGTTGACTTCAAAGATTGAAACAATACTAATTTCATGAACTTTAATAATACTTTGACTTAGGAATATGGTTCATTCCTGTCATGGTATTAGGAACCCAAAATATTTGGAGAAATTAAAATGGGTGTTATATGTTCAATCAATACACATTGTAATATCCCCACCCTGGGCTAGTAAAAAGGAGCCTGAGACTTAACCATTGACACCAGACAGGGGCATTCACTTGGAATACAAATGGATACACAAGGTATTTCCCTAAGCAGACCTCTCTGCCTTAAGCACAATTTCCCTTAAGAGCACACAGGGAACACAGTCCTCCCAGGGCCTGGATTTCTATATATCTGTCTCTCTCCAGATCCCCATTAAGACTCCCCACTAGTACAGAATCAGAATTAAGTCCTCAGCTGAGTGTCCAAGCCAAGTCCTCCACCACTTTCTATTTAAAACCAGTGGTTCATGTCCCTTCTCCAAGTAGCTGACATACACACACTCTGAGATTTGATTTGCACACATGCCTGGGAAAAGCTGGCACAGGTTTACTAGCTATATCCCCTTTTGCCCAGACTATAAGGTAGTTATCATTGCCACTAAGCACTACAAAGCTAGCTACCTAAGGTTCTTGCAAGGGTACCCAATTATACTGAGTGAAATTAATATTAATACAAATAGTAATGCTGACCAAACAGCAAAGATTTCGGGAGTGGCCAGAGTTATCAGCAAATAAATTTATGCAAATACTCTCAAAACGTATTTTTTTTTCTAAAAGGGCCAACCACAATGAAAAGTTTGAATATATTTAATAATACATAATAAACGAACATGAAAATATTAAATATCTATTTACATTAATCACCAGAGTTTCTATCACAAGTAATATTAAAAATAACACAGCTGGAATGATTCACACAGTTACAGGAAGACAATACTTAACTATTCTCACTATATTTTCCTAACTGATTTAGAGAATTGCTATCCCTGGTCACTTACTAGCGTAAGGCAAGATGAAGTGGGTGAGCAGTCTTACTCCTTTGTCAGACTCCAAGAATAGGCTGTCCCTGAGTCTTTAGTCTCCTCTAATATTAAAACATTATTTCTGTACAGAATGACATCACATACATCTGGTCATCTGACTTCTGGTTCCCACGCTATCACCAACATTAGAAGCTGCCAGAAATTCAGCACTTAAATGTCAACAATACACACCCAAGAACATTGCTCAGATGTGGTGCAGCTGCTGGAAGTCATAAAACTATAAAACACTTCCCTTCTTCCTGCAGGAACTAATAAACCATATCCCTTACAGTCAGTGTGTCTCTGGCTTCATTCAAAACTGTTAGATAAAATCATTAAAGCCTAGGTCCAGTAGTTTAATTTTCTTACTATTTTTAAGTTTGAGATTAACCTCTTCTAGTATATTCTGTCAGTACATATACATTTAATTCAGTTACAACAATATATGTACATTTGTTTTCTTTCCAGTAGGGCACACTGTTGATATATTTTTAACACAAGCAATGTTACAAATACATTTTTTAGCACAAACAGTACACATTAATTTGCTATAAAAAGTGACATATAATTCTTTACAAAATTCCAGCTAGCTGTGCTGGCATATGTTACACATTCACTGTCCAACTTCTCCTGGCATAGCTGGCAGTACCTCTTATTGCCACACACACAATTCATCATGTGCTGAAATGCTGGTATTTTTCATGATACACTTGGCCAAATTATGTAATGGTTGATCTTCATTAGCTCAGTCATTAAATCATTCAAGGGTTATTCCCCTTTCCCCTTTCTTCAAGGTTACTTGTAGTTAATGTATTTAATTTCTGGGAGTGTGAGGGCATAGCCCTTTACCTCATTAAGTGGTGTGGGTGGTGAACCCCCCCCCCAAATTAAAGTGTTTTTTCTTTTACTTTTGGTAATCACAGATGTATCCTTTTGGTTTACTTTTGCGATTACTTGTTTAAATGATTTTGGTGGAGATTAGTGGTAATCACCAATAAGTGTGTGGGACATTTTGTGTTTCGGATAAACTCTCCAGTGATGCTTTACTGTAAACTCATATATATATATATATATATATATATATATATATATATATATATATATATATATATATATATATATACCTTCATTTGGCTGAGTAATTCTGAGCAAGTCACCTTTGACTGAAAAAGGTCCATGTGGATTAGAGCTTTAACTTGGTTAACAGATTCAAATAACCAAATGCACAAATAAATAAATAAATAAATAAATAAAATAATAAATAAATGTTGCAGCTTTGTCAATAATGAAGGGCGCAACCTCCTGTGTATGGTGCTTTTATTTTTGTGATTCACAGACAATAGGGCTGATTCATGTAGAACAAACCTTACCCTGATATCTCTTCATGTATAACATGGGTAGTACCATGTACAGAACCCTGTGTACCTAGCACACAGCACTGTGTTTATAAATACCCTAGCCTATTCAGATTACTGACTCTTCCAGATTAGCCATGCTTCAAAATCTGTTAGAGGCTTTCTCTCTGTGAGGTTTCAGCTAAGTACAGCATTGAAGATGCTTTTTTCCTTATTTAGTTATTTATTTTACATTAAATAGAGGTAACGTTGTGTAACAGCTGTTTTTAAACTTTGATTTTATTTTCCTGCAAAACATTTTGTCTGTGATGACCATTTAGCTTCTCTGATACCTGCAACATCTATGTAAAAGAACTTTATATTAGCTTCCTATATGGATGAAACCCTTCCTGTCTGCATTTCTAGCATTCTGATTGCTGTGCCCTGTCGAACATGTCAAATAAATCTCACTGTGCAAGTAATCAAATCGAGATTTCCATGCGTCCCTGCACCCACTCCATCATCCCGTCATCCATCTTCCATCCACATGTGGGATTATACATCACTGCCTATAAATAACTGACATTCCATAACAATTCCCATATATATTAAAACATAAATGTCCCTGTGCCTCCTGACTTTGAAATGCTACAGAAAGATTTTTTTTTCACATCTGTGTGACTGACAGTCAGGCATATACATTAATGAGCCAGTTTTTCCTGGGACTTACATACAAAGTAAAACACAAAGTCCATGTCAGTTTTACGTACAAAACACAGTAAAATGCTACTTGTCATACCTGTAGAAATACATTTTTCAGGACCACTAGAGATAAAGTGATTCTTGAAGAAAAGAAAAATAATACAGCTTTATATTGTGTGCAGATTTGGGTGGCCTTTATGGCTAAGTTAGAGCAGTACAAAAAAAGCTGCCCCAGGAAAAGAAGAGCTTACTGAAATCACATGAGCTAACTGAAATCACCTGAGCTGACTGAAATCACCTGTGTCACCTGTGTCTTCATACAGGAGGTGCTGTGTAGTAAATGCCTACCATGTAGGTAATGAAACCAACTACAGTAATTTCAAAACTCTGAATAACATTGTTTTGATAAATGTGTGGGTGACTGCATTTTCTATTTGCCCTCAGTCATCACAACGTGCTAAGTACAGATTATATACATATTGTTTTTTGTAAGTGACACCTCTTGAGAGTTGCCTACTTGGGATTACTATACGTATTACTACTAGAGAACATCTATATAGAAAATCAAACTAGGGAGGGTCTTTCCTGAACCAGAAAGCTACTTTCCCACAATAATGTATCCCTGATGCAGTGAGCATCAAATAAACCCATACTCACTTATGAACGTTGCTGTCAGCATAATACTCTGATGCATAATATCAATGCCTTCTGAATGAAACAATACATTTTTCTTTCACCATTAAGTCTTTCTTTGACAGGAGCATGCATCATCCCCTCCTTTACTTAAGACATTGCATTGTTTTTCATTCACTGCTCATAAAATATTAAAATCTTCATTCCACATATACCCATCAGAGAACAAATCTATTTTTTAATATCTTACAGTATTCCATTAATAACAGATTAAACATGAAGCGCTAAACAAATCATACCTCTTAGTCTCAGCTAGGTCACAGTGAAAACATTAACATATCATAGCTAATTTAAACAAACGCCTTTCCCATTATATATTTTTTCTCATTTGCTAAGCTTACATTAAAAAAAATGAGCAATAAGGAGAGACTGCATCAATTATGTCATATATGTTGATCAGTAAAATGCACTGCCTGACAAATGATGTGTCATAATAACTTGGAGCAATCAGCAATGCTAATCCTGTCCCTAAGCACAGACTTTACAAAGAAAGTGTGCACTCTCTCTTTCTGTCTGTCTCTGTTTCTCACACACATACTCTCTCTCTTTTGTTAATGTTTTCAAGCTTGCAAGCACAAGTCATCAGAATGCAAGCTGGGCCAGTTGTAAGATCCAGAAGTTAACAGACTGTGGTTGATGGGCTGTAGCGGTACAGGACCCGCTCTGCTAAGAGCGACAGCACAACAACTACATCAAACATGGCACCCAGTGAGCACACATACATTTCATGTCTGTCATCATGACACATTAGTAGCAGAGCGGCAGAATAGTTATTTGCTGCTGAAAAAAAACAGTTTGTTCTCATTTTTTAAATTGGCCTCCCTTGATAATTAAAGCATGTGCCTATGAGAAAGTAATAGTGCTAGAAGAGTAGGAGAAATATTAAATACCATGGCACAGTCTGTGTTCTACCCAACATATTTCTGTCTAGGCTATATAGCTATATATATAAATATGTGTGTATATATATATATATATATATATATATATATATATATATATATAAATACACACACACACACACGTGTGTGTGTGTGTGTGTGTGTGTGTGTGTGTGTGTGTGTGTGTGTGTGTGTGGGTGTGATTCCTGAGCACACAGAAAGCAAATCTTTTTCTTTTTTTTTTTTGCAAAGACAGAAAAGTGGCACTCTAATTGAAATGTTCTGAACCCTTAGTTAGGATAAATATCGACTTTAAATATAGCTTTCATTATTGATTTTGAACTGGCATGCTGTGAAAGTAGCCAAAACAACAGTCACTGATCCAAAATTGGAAAAATTGAGCAATGACCTAAACTTCTGCTTCTTATTTTCAAACTGTTTCGAATGAGGATGTCAGTCTTCCCTGTACTTTAATAAAGGGAGCTTATGAGTCTTGCTCAAACTTAGACAGAAATAGCAGTCGATATGATACTGAAACTAGAATTCAGACACTAAAAATATTAGAAACGATTTTCGACAAAAAAAAAAAAGAAAAAGAAAAAAAACTTGCATTTTCTGTAAAAAGCAAGCATCTATCTGTTTTTATTTTTCATTCTAGTTTTATAGGTTCATAGGTAGGTAGTAGGCTATCGGCCCAAGGGCCTACGCATAGCCAGCAAGGTTCCATAGCTTACGCCTCCCTAGAAAGTTATAATTAAATCTTAGCATTAGATAATGGATAATATAAGAATTTAAACAGATTTCAAGCATTATGTATGCAAATAAGTGTGCATGTGTGTGTGTGTGTGTGTGCTGCCTTTCATTCTGTTTGTTTATGTATGTCTAAACATTTGTGTTTGTTCTTAAAAGGCCTGTTTTTTTTTCTTTCTTTCATTAATCCTTTTCTGATAACTTATCTGTTATCTGTTAGGGTTACCACTTGTCTTTCATTATGCAGGACAACTTCTGTTTGGGCAGCCTTGTTCAGTGCAAGGAATGTCTGAAAGTTTTTGTTAAAAATATTTCATAATTTGCCACTAATAGCTGAATAAAATGCTTAGGTTCTACATGAAACACTGTAATATTATTGGAAACAACAGGAATGACTCAAATTCTACATGAGTGAACTTTTGTTTTGTCCAATCAGTGAAGTCCAGTCCGTGGAATTGGTTGTGGGTGTGATTTATCCTGTAAAATCCTGTATTTCCAAAAAAAAAAAAAAAAAAAAAAAACAACATTTCAAAACAGGATTTCTTTAGTGACACTGACAAACCATTGCCTAGTCCAACAAGCAGTGACTGCAAAAAAAGAACCAGTATGAAAAAGGACATCACTGCAAGATGCAGGATGCGGGTGGCACAGTGGTATAGGCTGGCAGAGTGGCATAGCAGATAGCATTGTTGCCTCACAGCAGGAGGTTGTCTGGTTTGATTATCAGCTGGAAATGTCTTCTGTGTTGAGTCTGTATGTCCTTCCTCTGTTTGCATGGGTTTTCTCTGGGTACTTCGGTTTCCTCTCACATTTAAAAAAATGCAGCAGGTGGATTGGACACTCTAAATTGGCCATAGGTGTGTGCGTGTGTGTGTGTGTGTGTGTGTGTGTGTGTGTGTATGTGTGTGTGTGTGTGTGTGTGTGTGTGTGTGTGTGTGTGTGTGTGTGTGTGTGTGTGTGTGTGTGTGTGTGTGTGTGTGTGTGTGTGTGTGTGTGTGTGTGTGTGGCATGGAAGAACAGCTGCAACAGGGATGTCCATCTGGAGATTTGAACCTTAGCACTACATGAATGTCTGACTTGAATTGGCTCCCCAACCGCATGTGCAAAAATAGGAAGAGGGTTGGGGATAGATGGATGGATTATAGGTTGCATAATATCCTTATCACACACACACATAGGCTTTTTGGGGAATCATTGGTTTACCTAAAGGCATGGCTATGTTGAGAGAGTGAAAAACACACATCATATCAAAAATTCAATGGACAAAGGGGAAACAAAGAAACTCTGCTTCAAAGATATTCCATGTGAGAAGTGAACTAAAATACTACGTTCTGTCTGGAAGCAATACTGAACACTCTTGCATTTTCATCACTATTATACTCGTATCATCTGACATCGAACAGGTCGACAATGCATATGGCTGAATTCTTTTTAATTGGATTTGTGTTTCTGGGGGTTGTATATCATATTTCCTCTTCATCAGTATTTTGTGCTCCTAGACTATGTCCTGACTCATCAAGTAGAAAAGGTTTAGGGTTTCTTGTTAGCTTACTTTATTAAAGGTGATGCAGTTTACAGCCTCCCCTGTCAAACTCACTGAGTTACAAACAGAGCTGATATTGAGGAATATAGACAATAATTAATCTGGGATACCTGCTAAATGCCATGTAATTATTGAAGGAACGCCCATGTTTCCCTGAAAAGTGCCTTGAGAATATAGCGAGTTTATTCTCCCTATGCCTAAGGTTGTTAGTTCTCAGAATTAAGATATTTAGAGATTCAAGGTCAAGTTCACTGAGGCTTTCCCAGGACAAAAATTTCTTTATGTGTTTGTTAAAGTCAACATAGTTATGTAATTAAAGGCTGTGTGTTTAACTATAGACCCATTAATCTACTTCACAAATGGAACGATTACAATTAAACTAAGCAATTTCTTATCCTAAGAGATGGGTATTGGACTGGTTTACTATCACCTGACAAAACTGCAGTTGATTAAAATCAAATGGTTGAAACAATTTTGCTGACAAACAATTTGCTGAAAAACCCTTTGCTTGAAAACCCACTTGACTGAAGCCCATTGGACTCAAAACCCATTTGACTGAAAAACACTCCCAAACCTACCATCTGTAATTTACTTTCAACAAAAGTTGCAGGATTACTACCCTCTTCTGCAGAAGGGAACACAATTTCCTCTCTCTCACTCATTTTAATTTTAAAATGATTACACATAAAAGAACATTACTTTTTTCACTGTGCTTGTATATAAAATATTCCTCAGTGACTGCTGTCTTATACTTCTCAATAAAATGTTCTATGCCATCCCAAAATAGTTTATATGAACTCAGGATAATGGTACTTTCTTGGGATGTTCATAGGTTCATAGATGGTTACTGTTCTATTGACCCGAGGGTCTTTATAAGCCTAGCTGTGTGTACACAATATAATACTAGAGAAACCCAATATAAAGGACCTTGCCTAAACTCGAGATCTTAATTAGCAATGACTGCCCATATCTAGGAAGGTCATAGGTGGGATCCCCAGTAGGAATTCAGTTTCCCATCCAGTCATCCAGGCTATGCTTAAAGAGGGTCATAGAGGGACTTTGTTTGATGTGAACTGGTATCCTATTCCAGAGGAATGGCAACCTCTAAGAGACATATCCATCGTTCCAGCAGTTACTATTTATGTCGCACGCCAGGTTAAGGTCCCTAGAGCAAGTGACCCTTGTCCCATTTGACTTGCAGATGTGCAGCATTTCCATTAGATTTGGATCCGAGATTGTTCTGTAGGCCAAGCACAAGTCTTCTTTAAGGAGTCTGTATGCTGCTGAGTACAGTGACAGTGACTTCAATCTGTCAATGTATGACTTGTGCTGGAGGCCCTGAATTTTCTTGGTTAGAAATCTCTGAGGTCTCTCAAGTTGCTGCAGCTGCCTGGTAAGGTACATACCAAAGGGATCATTGTACTCGACTATTGTCCTGATGAGGGTCAAGTACAGCGGTGTTATGACCTCTTTTGCTCTTGAGGCAATGCCTTTGTTAATGAGGTATACAACATAGAATGCCTTCCTTACCACACTAGACACATGGTGGTCAAAGTTTAGGCTACAGTCAACTTGCATTCCCAAGTCTCTCACTACTGAATTGTTACTTAGGGTATTATTATTTATACAATAGTCTGCAAGGATATCGTTTTACCAAAGGGAATGATAATGCATTTTTTAGTATTAAGTTTGAGTCCATGGCTTTGGCACCAATCATTGGTTTGTGTAAGTCCCTGTTTTAGTATATTGACATTGTTTGGGGATTCAGTGATTTCATCTAATTTGCAGTTGTCAGCAAGCTTAGTCAGCCACAGCCCCTCTGTTTTGGCCTGAACTTCTGAGAGGTATACTCCAAAAAACAGGGGGCCCAGTGGTGACTCCTGTGGAACCCCACAGGCTTTATCCTTTCTTCTCTAGAGAATCCCTTATGTTTATTTCACCCTAATTTCTGGAATTCTTTGCTTCAGGTATCAGAAAAGCTGTTGATCCTTCTGGGCAAAGAACAAAGTTGCTGTAAAATCATGTCTAGCTTATTAAAAGTACTTCAGGAATACTAGTCAAATAGTAGAAGCTCATTAGACAGGCTTTGGCCTCTGCTTCTGCCCAGATTTTGAGGCAGTGCCTCCACACAAAACTCTTATTTAGATAAAGGAACTCCAACATTTTTTTTTTATCTCTGAGTACAAAATGATAATCTACAGCAGCCTTGGACTTAATGTGTATTTCCCCCATTTTCAGTCGTATGCCTGCTTACTCAGGGCATTACAAATATTACCATTAGAATTTAAGTTAGAACTCCTCAATGGAATGAGTGAGCATTCATTAAGATGTTTATTAAAGACCAGATATGTTCATTTGTAAACTTTTGTATGGTGTTTTTATTATATTCTTATACAGAACTATCATGCTTATACTACTCCACATGCTGAACATTCTGGACCTACCTGTTGTGAACTAAATATAAGCTAGGTATAAATATTGCAGTTATCATCTTTTTCTCTCTCAAACTAGATACACATTCTGCATTCACTCTTGCCATTCCTATATACAGATCAGTATTCTCTAACCTCCTTGACCTAGTTATACTGATTCATATAGCTCTTATTGTGTTTTATCCTAGTCATTAACACATGCATATTTTGGTTTATAGAACCACTAGTAATAGATGCTGACTGTATACATCTGTGATTTGTGTTTATTGTTATTGTATTTGTTAGAAAAATATGTATTTGAACATGTATAAAGTACTAGTTTAAAAAGCAAAAAGTATATAATGCATTTTATTCTATTTACAATATGGCAATAAGAATGATTTTACATGTAATTGCTTGAAGCTTTGGAGCTGCAGTGTATTTGAACTCTGACCCTGGCAGTAGCCAGCTCAGCAAGCTTATGTTTTTCACTAATGATTATATGCTGGGTCAGGAAATTAAATGTATAAAGCATTGAAAATCTTCTTCCTTCCTCTGGGATAATTGGCCTTGTGAATGTTACCAAGATAAGACACAGCTGCTGAAGTAATATTGCAAGAAGAACAAAGAAGTGTATTACAAGACTGAACTAACTATTGTATTCGAGCAGGCCTGAAACCTTGAAGGAGTAACATTTACAGAAAGACATTATAACTGACCAGGTGCTTTGCAAGGCTGTAATATTCCCATGGGAAAACTTTTAAAATGTATAACATCAGCTTTTTCTTATGAATAGAATATTGTAGACCATAGTGATGTAGGTGCCCTGTGACTAACCACGTCAGTAAGGTGGGCACAGCTTGAGTGTTAAACCTATATAAAATTGTGTACTTCCTGCATCATGTCAGACAAAACTCTGTACTTGTATGGTTTTTTGCCTCCTGGTGTACACTAGTAAACTTTTGCATCTGAGCCTCCTGTGTTGTTATCATTGTTTTTATTTAACAGTTTGGTCCTTTGGACCGGAAGCCCTCAGACAGCTACAGATCAGAGTGTACCGGTGGTCGAATACTGCGCAGGAGAAGCTACCGAAATGGTTCTTCTTGAAATACAAAGACCTCCGACTGAATTGTCGTTTTGAGAGGCTGGCCACTTTCTGATCTGCGGCCGAAGAGCAGTCTCGAACTGGTCGACTCAGGAGGCTCAGGTAGGAAGATATTTGCCTTTTTTTCTGTTTTAGATCAGGGACTAGGTTGCAGTAAATACTATTGTCATAAGATTTGTTATACAAATCAGGGACAAAAGGAAATTACTGTATATTTTGTCAGGGATCAGGGAAACAGAATAAGGTAGGCAGTTATTCTAGATAAACTGTGTAAGGAACTGAAATACCACGTGGTGAAAAGGGTTACGTAACATTTTCTT
Source organism: Protopterus annectens (assembly GCF_019279795.1). Classification (NCBI taxonomy): domain Eukaryota; kingdom Metazoa; phylum Chordata; order Ceratodontiformes; family Protopteridae; genus Protopterus; species Protopterus annectens. Next base: position 681,471,563 of record NC_056741.1, on the reverse strand, counting down.
TTAGAATGGGAAATCAGTGCACTAAAAACTCGCGAGATCCGCCCTTAACTGAAGATGCAAAATATATACAATTACAACAGGCTGATAATGTAAGGTATTATGCAAAATGGGTTAATAAATACGGATTTGATGGTAAATTAAATAAGATTTCATTAGTTAAACTTTTAAAACAACTTAAATCTGACGCAGAAGGTCAGGCAAAAAACAACAGCAATTAGGCATTCCTCAGGGACACAGGTGGATTGAGGAAGTAAACCGAAGGGAACAAAAAACTAAAAATGCTAAGACGTTATTTTTAGATAAAGAGGATAATAATACAGTAATAGCGACGGCCCCTCCTCCTCCGCCCCCTCCGATGCCTTTTTCAGGATGTGAAGCAGGAGGACAAGATGGTCCACCTCCACGTTATCCTGAAGTCACAAGAACACAAAAACCATTTGTTAGAGATCCTATTGAAACTAGGTCCCGGACACGTAAAACACTTGGGGACACAGACTTATATCAAATAGGGAGAAACACACTAGAAGAGAGTGAGGAAGAAATCTGTCCACTAATCGAGGTACCAAATCCTCAGGCAGGACAGGAAGGGCAGGACCCAACTCTTCTAGTATACAGACCATGGACACCGGAAGATATTCAGAAAGCTACAGAGGGAATCCCTCATCCAGAAGTTAATTACACAAAGTTTTTACAAGATTTACAAGGTATGAGACTAAGTTACCACTTAAATGGGGAAGAAGTAGAAAAGGTAGTTAGACAAATTGTGGGTCCAGACTGGCACATGATTTGTGGCACCTGGAATCCTCGTAATGCAGAGCTTAAACCACTCCCACATAGTGACGCAGAACTAGACAACAGAGTGAAAGGTCTTACAGACCGGATTTCTGAAAAATGGAAACCTAGAGCAGATTGGACTTGCATTAACCAATGCATACAACAAGAGAATGAAACTGTAGATGGGTACTATGGTAGATTATTGGAATGTTTCAATAACCATAGTGGTATGGCTATTCCTGAAAATCAGACACATGATACCTCATATGAACAGCAACTGAAAAATGCATTTTTGAAAGGTTGCATTGCACCTATCAGTAGCTTTATTACAAAGCATATGATAGATCATCGAACAAGTAGGCTACAAGCCTTACTTGAATATGCTAGACATGCTGAAAGACACTTTAATAGTAAAAAGAAAAAGAAGACACAAGTCTTCACAGCTGAAGATGGAGCTGAGGTCTTTGTAGTACAGTCAGGTAAAAAGGGTAAGAAAAATGCCCAGGGAAATAGACAATCTGACAAAAGGTCAGAAGATTTTGAAGAGAGAAAAAAGAAAGGTGAGTGCTTTAAGTGCGGAAAGAAAGGACATTTAGCAAGGGATTGCAGGCTAAATAAAAAAGTGACTACAGAAAGTAAGGGTGATGAGGACTGACTATATGATAGTGATGAAAGTCAAAAATCATCAAGAAAGGCTAACAAACAAAGGACAAATGTAAATGTAGTGGAAGGAACAGAGGAAGTGCAAGCAGATGTAGAGGATGAAGAAAGTGAAATTTTAGATTTGGCATTATTGAGCTTGGAGCTCTATCTGGCAGACACAAAACCGGAAGTTACACTTCTGGTGGAAGGGAGGGAAGTTAAATTCCTGTGTGACTCAGGAGCGTCACGAACTTTGATACACCCCTCCAAGTTATCAGAATATTCCGAATCACCTGATTATATATTAGTGAAAGCAGCAAATGGACAGCTATATAGGGAGCCACTCTCCCATGATATAGCAATAACTGACCCTGTTTCAGGTATGACTCAGAGAAGTAAAATTGTAGTTTCTGCAAAATGTCCAGTAAACTTACTGGGAAGAGATCTTATGCAGATATTTGGCATAGCGGTGGTTCCCACTATGCAGGGTATGGAGGCACAAAGACAAATGGATACGTTCGTGGTGCGACCGGAGGGTGAGACTTTTTACTGGTACAGCCAGGACCTAGTTACGACTGGTCCAGGGGCAGTAACCGAGGAACTGATGAATGTAGCCATCAGTAAGGCCCCCTCCCTTGACACTGACCAACAGCATTTGTTACATTGTACTCTATGCTACTGTAGCATGCCAGGACCTGATAAAGAATATGAGCAAGAATTATTCAAAAATCCTGCTAACAGATTAGTATTACGAACCTTGTATTGGGATACTGAGGGAAACAGTGTGGTAAGCTGTTCATTACCTCAGGAATTTATGACACTGTACAAATCTAATCGACTACCACATGTCAGCTTGACAAAGAATAAGGATGTGAAATGGGCGGACTTAGGAGAAAAAGTAACAAGATGGGAAAAACAAACTGAGTTAGAATTATCAGAGCAGGGAATACAAAAACAGAAATTGAATTGGTTAACACAGACACATCCAGCTGTACACTTACAAACTAGTGAAGACAGTTGATTAGCATTCTTATTAGATGAAGAAGAAAAAGCCTTGTGTGACATACCAGATGTTCTTTGGTCAACAGGTAAATCAGATGTAGGACTTATTCAAACAGCAGGACCAGTAACTATTACACCAAAATCAGCATTTAGACCACAGAAAAGACAATACCCCTTGAGGAAAGATGCAGAGCAAGGAATCAAGCCTATAATAGCAGCATTACTCAAGGAAGGAGTACTGGTAGAATCTCTTGATTCACCATGTAACACCCCTCTATTTCCTGTTAAAAAAGCAAATGGGGAATGGCGGATGGTACAGGATTTACAAGCTGTAAACAATGCAATAATACCCAGAGCACCTACGGTGCTAGACCCACACACCTTGTTGAATGATTTGAAACCACAACAAAAATATTTCACTGTGGTAGATATAAGCAGTGCTTTCTTTTCAATACCTAAACATCCTGATAGCCAGTATTGGTTTGCATTTACATTTCAGGGTAAAAGATATACCTATACTCGGCTACCGCAGGGATATTGTGAAAGTCCGACGATATTTGCACAAGAAATGGCAAGCAACCTGGCAGGGTTTACCCCACCAGGAGGTAGTCAGATTCTACTTTATGTAGATGACATCTTGCTAGCAGCCCCTACCCAGCATCAATGCAGGGAAGATACCATAGCATTATTGAAATTTTTAGCAGCACAAGGACACAAAGTAAACAAAAGTAAGTTACAACTTTGGAGAAAACAAGTTAGATACCTAGGATATGTAATATCCAATGAAGGTAGAATATTAGACGAAGACAGAAAAACAGCGATTTTACAGGCACCTAAACCAGCAACCAAGAAGGAAATGATGTCCTTCTTGGGAACGACTAATTTTTGTCGAAGCTGGATATCAAACTATGCTTTAGAATCTGCTCCACTGGCTGATTTAATATATAAAACACCAATGGCAGCACAAGATGTATTACAATGGACACCTAAAGCAGAAACAGCTTTCTGCAGACTAAAACAATTGATAGCTTCATCATTAGTTTTAGGACTTCCAAATTACCACAAAAGATTTTTTCAGACCGTAGATTGTAAACAAGGATACATGACGTCAGTTTTGACGCAACAGCATGGGGATAAGCAACGCCCCATAGCTTACTATTCATCACAGTTAGACCCAGTGGCACAATCGTTGCCTCACTGTGTGCAAGCAGTAGTCGCAGCTGCAATGGCAGTACAGGCTTCAGCCTCAGTGGTATTATTCCACCCTCTCACATTGAGAGTGCCTCATGCAGTCGCAATAATTTTACTGCAAGAAAAAATAGCATATCTATCTCCTGCTAGACATCTTTCATGTATGACCATACTGCTGAGCCAACCTCATATGGTAATTGAACGTTGTACAACATTAAATCCATCAACGTTACTTCCAACTCCTGTGGATGGCACACCGCACAGTTGCCTGCAGGAAATTGAGCAAATAACTTTGCCCAGACAAGACCTCACTGATATGCCCTTGGATGATGCCGAGGTGACATTTTATGTGGATGGCTCATGCAGAAAGGGTCCTACAGGGAAAAATCTAGTAGGATATGCAGTAGTCACAGATACAGAGATTTTAGAAGCCCAACCCTTACAGCATAACCTGTCTGCTCAAGCAGCAGAACTGATAACCTTAACACGGGCTTGCACTCTAGCGAAAGATAAATGTGTGAACATATATACTGACAGTCAGTATGCTTTCTATACAGTGCATGTTTTTGCACAACAATGGAAAAATAGGGGAATGATAACATCTAATGGTAAACCGATTAATCATGCGCAACTTATTTTGAACTTGTTAGATTCCATTCAGTTACCTACTAAAGTAACTATTTGTAAATGTTTAGTTCATACAAAACAACAGGATACAATTTCAAAAGGAAATGCAAAAGCTGATGCAGCTGCAAAGCAAGCAGCCTCAGACTCAGAAACTTTACTTTTAACCGAGGAATTACAACCCTCTGAGATTTTAGATCTAGAAATGTTAAAAACAATGCAGACACTAACTACGAAAGCAGAGAAACAGAAATGGGAGAAACGAGGTGCAATCCTCAAAAATGGACTGTATATCTCCAAAGAGAAAAAAACAATATTGCCGTCTAATTTATTTAGATATGCAGCTTTGTTGAGCCATGGGCAGTGCCATGTCTCAACAGGGGGGATGGTACAGTTAGTAAATCGAATATTCCGAACATATGGATTCACAAACTTTACACAAAAATTTTGTGCAGCATGTCATATCTGTAACAAACATCATACACAAGGGGCATTCAAACCCAAGCAAGGGAGTTTTCCTATACCACCATATCCGTTCCATACTATCTGTATGGATTTCATAGAACTGAACAAATGTGAAGGGAAAAAATACTGTTTAGTAATTATAGACATGTTTTCCAAATGGGTAGAAGCTTTTCCAACTAAAAATCCGGATGCAGCAACAGTGGCAAAGGTCCTAATAAAAGAATTAATTCCTAGATTTGGCATACCGGAAAGAATTTATAGTGACAATGGGACACATTTTGTTAATCAGACGATTCACCAACTTGGGAGATTCTTTGGGATCTCCTTGGAGAATCATTGTGCTTACCACCCACAGTCTGCAGGACTGGTGGAAAGGTACAATGGAATTTTAAAAAGCAAGTTGAGGAAGTTAGTAAACGAAACACAGAAGAATTGGATTTGCTGTTTGCCTTTGGCACTGCTGAAGATGAGAACAGTTCCAAATGTAAAGGGTTTGACCCCCTTTGAAGTGATATTTGGAAGGGCATATTATGTGCCACAGTGGAAAGCTCTCATGCCTGCAGAACTAGAGGCTGACAGCTCATTAGCTAGCTATATGAGGAAACTGTTAACAAATAAAACTGTTTTGCAGTTGAACTCTTTTTCAGATAAAAGACAGACCAGACCGTTGGAAGCAGTGCTGACTCCGGGGTCCTGGGTGTGGTTGAAGGTCACGAAGAGGAAGAATTGGGCGAGTCCAAAGTAGGAAGGACCATACCAGGTACTGTTGGCGACACCTACTGCAGTCAAAGTTGCTGAGAGGTCGTCCTGGGTCTGTCTGACACACTGTAAACCGGTAAAGAATTTTCAGCTTGATAAACATTTTGTGACTGACACACAACAAAGGCAGGATGGCCAAGAGCAAAACGAGTAAAAACACAGATCAACCCCAAAGATGTTGTTTAATCATCTTGCTGACTATGCATTTATTGACTATGATTGTGATGACCTTTCTTTTGTTGTGGTTTTTCCTACATGTAACCACACAAGTGAAAGTGGAGAGACGTGATGAACTGTCTATAGACTGGCATCCAAACTTTAACACATACCTAGCTATGAAGCGTGTATATGTAGAGACTATGAACATTTCAAATTGCTGGGTTTGTACTGCTATACCAACAGCATATGGAGGACTGTTGATGTCCGCTGTCCCCTTGGGGATAAATGAGACTTGGGAAAATTTACTTTTTGATACAGGATCTGTAAGATCACAGGACAAAATTGCATTGTATTTGCCTATTACTCAGAAGGGAATTGTATGTTTTTACAAGAATGATACACTCCAAGTGGGTTGGAGTAACTGTAACATAACTATATCTTATAAAGGCTATATTAAGGCTAAAGATAAAGGCACTGTTTGTAACACAAATTTTGATTCATATTTGAGCTTAATGAAAACAACATTAAGAGATGTGCAGAGAAATCCTGTTTTACATAAACAATTGTCTGTTATAGATAAGAAAATGTTTCATTCAGAATTAACCCGCATCAGTACTAAAGTAGAAAACTGTTATTTTGTTTGTGGGAAAAAGGCATACAAATGGCTACCTGAGAATTGGTCAGGCAGTTGTTTTTTGGGTTATCTGGTTCCGGCCATAAGGCATACTGCAGAATTACCTATAGGTAAGATACGAAATGTAAGAGATGTAGCCCGAAAACCTGAAGATCCAATCGGAAAACCTGTAAATCCAGTGGAAAAAATTGAAGCTGGTTGGAAGGACCATCATTCCGTAAAAGATAAAGAAAAATTGACTCATATGGACTTGAGTCACAGTGTTATATCCTGGGCTGGAATACTTCCAGCATATGGAGCAGTCAAATCGATCTGGGAGTTGAGAAAGCTGTCAAAACTTCTCGAAGTAATGAGTAACGCAACGTTTTCTGCTCTCGAACTAGTGACTGATGAACTGAATGCAACGAGAACCGTTGTGCTACAAAATCGAATGGCTCTTGACTTCACCCTAGCGGCGAGAGGTGGTACATGCATGCTTATCAAAGAAGAATGCTGTGCGTTCATTCCAGACAATCGACATGAGATTAATGACCACCTAGAGGTAATACAGCAGGTATCGGCCATGACTGAACCAGACCTAAACCCACTGACGAACATTTTCCAGAGTCTGTTTGGTGGGTGGGGTTCTATCCTAATGAATATTTTGATTGCTATTTGTGTTGGTCTGCTCCTATTGGGAGCATGTGTCTGTTGTGGGATCCCCTGCATGAAAAGATTAGTCAAAGATTTTGTTGATATATCTGTAACTGAAACTTTGTACCAAGACATTGAATTGGAACTATTAATTCCAGACGAAACTCTTTCCGAAGTATAAACTAAATGACTTGCCTAGTTGAAAGTCCTTAAGGGAGAAGGCTAGGGGATGATATAACATTGTTTATATTTCAGAATAGAATAAAAAGTATTAAAAGGGAGGAAAATGTTAGAAAAATATGTATTTGAACATGTATAAAGTGCTAGTTTAAAAAGCAAAAAGTATATAATGCATTTTATTCTATTTACAATATGGCAATAAGAATGCTTTTACATGTAATTGCTTGAAGCTTTGGAGCTGCAGTGTATTTGAACTCTGACCCTGGAAGTAGCCAGCTCAGCAAGCTTATGTTTTTCACTAATGATTATCTGCTGGGTCAGGAAATTAAATGTATAAAGCACTGAAAATCTTCTTCCTTCCTCTGGGATAATTGGTCTTGTGAATGTTACCAAGATAAGACACAGCTGCTGAAGTAATGTTGCAAGAAGAACAAAGAAGTGTTTTACAAGACTGAACTAACTATTGTATTCGAGCAGGCCTGAAACCTTGAAGGAGTAACATTTACAGAAAGACATTATAACTGACCAGGTGCTTTGCAAGGCTGTAATATTCCCATGGGAAAACTTTTAAAATGTATAACATCAGCATTTTCTTATGAATAGAATATTGTAGACCATAGAGATGTAGGTGCCCTGTGACTAACCACGTCAGTAAGGTGGGCACAGCTTGAGTGTTAAACCTATATAAAATTGTGTACTTCCTGCATCATGTCAGACAAAACTCTGTACTTGTATGGTTTTTTGCCTCCTGGTGTACACTAGTAAACTTTTGCATCTGAGCCTCCTGTGTTGTTATCATTGTTTTTATTTAACAGTATTCATTTAGGTTCATAGGTAAGGACTAGGCTAGCTGCTCTTGCAGGCCATTTTAAGCATAGCTAATTTCCCTTTTTGTGCTCAAAATAACCTATCCCATTTGGTTATAGACTGGCCTTACCCATCCCATGGTCAATAATTATATATTACTCCTAATGAGAATAACTGGGATCATAACATAGAAAATTTGAGGAGACCCATGAATGGGGCAAAGTGTTTAGGACCTGCCTCTGTCCATTAGTAGTAGTACAGGGGGCAGTTCTGATCTAAATTTTCTGTTTCTCATCCATAGATCTAACTTGTTCTTGAATATGGACAGAGATGAACTTTGTTTTGTGTGGATGGGGATTCTGGTCCACAGCAGCGGAACCCTCTGTTAGATATGCTTGTCCTTTCAAACTATTCTGTTACTGTAGCACAAGAGATTTATATTCCTAGACTGAGTATTTTTGATTACATCTGCCTTGATGAAGTGCAGTAAATCCATCATTATTGGGTTGGAGGATGCCTTGTATGCCAGACACATATCATGTCTTAGCAGTCTGGAAGATACCAAATGTAGTGACAGGGCATTGAGTTTGTCCATGTAGAACCCTATTATTTAGGCCTTGCATCCATTTAGGAAGGCATCTCAATAGGCATTCTAGTTATTGCATGTGTCTGGACAGAGACATGCCAAAGGGGTGATTATATTCAATGACTTGTCTAATGAGGGGCTGAGTAAACGGGGACAATGACATGCCTAGATCTAGAGATCTAGAGACAATCCCTTTATTTATAAGCTATGTAATATAGGACTTTCTTACAGCAATTTATACATGTTGGTCAAAAATTAGGTCACTCTCCACATCATTTCCCAAATCACAATGAACTGACTCACCTCTTAGGGGGAGTTTTGTCAATGTAGTAGTTCCCTGGCATGGGTGACTTCCCAAAGGATACAATAATGCATTTCCTTTTGTGGCACTTAGTTTTAGGGCATGATTTTGGCACAAGTTATTTATTCAGGACAAACCTTCCTGCAGGTTAGGTAAATAATTTGGAGATTCAATGAATGCTCTTAGCTTGCAGTCATCTTCAAATTTAGTCAGCTAGAGACCTTTGGCATTGGCTTTTACTTCAGAAAAGTAGATGCCAAACAGGAGATGTCCCAGCAGAGAATCCTAGTGGGACTCCACTGGAGACAGATCTCTTTGTGGAGGTAACACCCCCTATTTTGAAAATATGCACCCTATTTGTGAGTCAGTTGACTGTCTACCTGCTAAAATAGGGGTTTATTCCCAGTATATTTAACTAATCTCCGGTTGCATCCAGTACACTCTAAAACATGACCTATCAGGACCACTTGAGGCTCTCTTCAGCTAAATCCTTGAATCACACTACGCTCCAAGTTAATGGAGGACCATGGCAGTCATTCCCATTCACAAGGGTGGACCATCAACTGATGCAGGGAACTACAGTCCTATCAGTTTAACAAGCCTAATATGCAAAGCCATGTAATGAATTGGCATGGAAATGAAAAACAATGATATTAGCAACTTACAAACACTAGACCCATCCAAATTTGACTTTGTTAAGGGAAGGACATGCCTACTTAAACTGGTAGACTTCTTTGAGAGGGTCAACAAGGCAATGGATGAGGGGTAAAAGAGTGCATACTGCATATCTTGACCTGCCTAAGGCATTTGATACAATACCCCACTCAAGCATTGTTGACAAGCTCTGTGAGCTATGTGTAAACCCTTATAGAACTTTCTGGATTGCTGTCTGGCTCACAGACAGGACTCAAAAAGTCATGAGTGGTGAGACCACCACCACCAAGAGACCAGACACCAGTGGAGTACCCCAGGGCTCCATGTTATGCCCACTCCTGTTTGACATTTACTTCTCGGAAGTCAAGACTAATGTTAAAGGCTTCTAGTTCACCAAGGTTGCAGATGACTGTAAATTGGGAGCTATTTTAGATTCCCCCAAGAGGCAAATATCTTGTAAGTGGATTTAAAACAAACAAACAAATGACTGTTGCTAAAGCCATGGCCTAAAACTCAATGCCAAAAAATGCATTATAATGCTCATTGGGAAAATGCCAATGCACGTTAATTACTCCATCGTAACATGCCCTTAAGAGATGACCCAGTAATGAGGTGTGGGAATATATGTAGTCAGCAATCTGGCCTTTGACCAACATATAGGTAAGATAATAAGAAAATCATTTTATATCATCCAAGTTATAGGTAAGCATATGGCATCCATGTCCAAGGAAGTTATAGTATGACTCTACTCCGCCCTTATCAGACCAATCATTGAATATAATACCCTATTTTGCATGTATCTAGCCAGACACTTGCAACATTTGGAATACCTAAAAAAGGTTTCTCAACAGGAGAAGCCAGGGCATGAATGCCCTGTCCTACACTTATTGCCTAAAGGCTCTGTCACTGTATTTAGTCTGCTACAGGCTGCTGAGGGGTGGTATGTGCCTGGCTTACAGAGATTCCACAGACCCAACCATGATGGATCTGTTGAACATGTGAAAAGCAAACAGCACCAGAAGCACTAGATCCAGGGATCTGAGCTTCACTTGTGACATACACAGAATGTGCTTGAGAGACAGCTGTGTGACCCAAAGGATCCCCACTTCACTTGTGACATAAACTGAATGTGCTTGAGAGACAGTTGTGTGTCTCAAAGGATCCCCACGCTATGGAATACACTCCCCATCCATGTAAAATAGAGTTCATACTTGACCCTATTCAAACAAAACCTTGACAATTGGAATAGAAATCATAAATTTACACCCAGTCTAGCCCCCATGTCCTTTATTGACAGTGACTGTCAATAAGAAAGTATTATCCTAACTAACACTTCCCTGCAAATCCTTAGCTACCTGCCTGCTAACATGCCCCCAACCATGATATTTGAGACCCAAATGATTTGGGGTACGTGGCTAGGCTTGTAAAGGCCCTTGTGGTCATTAGCCTAGTAACAACCTATGACCTATTTTCTACTATGCCTGATTGAGGAATTCTGTCCAAAGTTTTGGACAGGTTGAGATATGTGGTGTGTACATTTTACTTTCCTCCATTGCTTTGGTGAACTTTTCTAAAAATGCACCAGGCTGAGAAAGCATGACTGTCCTAGATGAATCCAAACTCAGGCAGGTACAGTGTTTGACAGTTCCCTATGTCATGACTGATTAATTCCATTCCACTTATCACTGCCTTTCTTATGTTCATAACTGAAAAGGGTAATCAGGTCAAATGACAAGAACTCATCTAACTGTGGAGCACACTAAAGATCTCCTTTAGGTCTATTTATTTCATTAGGCCTTTTAGAATGAGGCTCATTTTAGCTTTCAGTCTTATGAATTCAGAATTCACTTTCTGTTTTTTTTGTTTTATAATTTTTAGAAATTTTAAAGAGATGTTGAATTTATCAGTAACAGTATGTTTTCCTTTTTGAATTTTTGTCACTATTTTTGTCATTAGACACTGTATTTAATGTTTATTATTTCTGGTGTTTAATAGCATCAGGTCAAGACCTAGGCTTTGTCAAATACATTGATTTTATTTGGCCTAAACTATTTAAGTATGTAAGTAGTTAAGTAAGCAGCAGATTATTTAATTCACTAATGGATTCAATTAAAATGAAAATAAATGTATTAGCAGCTCAATTCTTGGCTGGTACAGAGTTTTCCTCCTCCTCCCCCCTCCCCTCTGCCAGTTTCTTGTAGTGATAAGGCTACTAACTGAACCCTAATCACTTGGGTTAGAGTTAGAGCTCCAACCCCCATGCCACGGGGTCAGGTAGAAACATTGCAGCTCTTTGGCTTTTGTATGAACATTATTTTGTCTGTCATGATGACAAGGAATGTGCACAAATTGCGTCCTACCTGGATCACAAACAGGATTAGAGACAACAGTCTTGAGTATAAATACAGTGAAATGCAAACAACCCTCCAAGCGGCAGTTTTGGACATAACTGTTATGAACGGTAATTTAAATATTTATAGAGTGACATGAGAGCAGTGAATCATTTTAGCTTGAATGGCAACTTAATGATTTAAAGGGTGATATTTTCCAGAAATGAATTATAGTGTCAAAAGTATAAGTGCAACTTATCTATGTTAAAATCAATGAAAGGCAGCCAGTTCTCATTCCCAGATGTAGGAAGGACAGCATTCCTAGATATGGTATAATATAAGGGTATTAGATGACAATTAAAGATGGCCATGAAAGGTGTCAAACCTAAAGGGATTAATCAGGAATAGCATTAGGGCAGACAATCTAAATCAGAAAGTAATTTGGTAACCTACTTTGATTAGACATGATATTACAGAAACAAATGAGGTTAGGCAACAAACCAAGTTGTCCTTGGACATCTTCAAGAGGGGTTAGATGGATATATTAGTGGGACTTAAGTGGGTTGGGGAGGTGAATGTGGTTAAATGGAGGGAGGGATGATTGGGAGGAAATGAGATAAGGGTTGGGAGGGGCTTAAAGGGTTTAGACAACTGTAGCTGGGTAAGTAATCACATTTTGGCATGAACTTACTTTTTTGTAGCAGAGTATATACCTCACTCCCCTCCAGTACATTACTACATGTGTGGCATGAGTCACAAAAGTAAAAGCATTATTATTCTTTGAAGGGGAATGTTGTTGTGTACCCTGAAAGGGAAAGGATTATTTGCAAAGTTTATGGTTGTACTGATTAGTGTTCACTTTTAGAACTAAAAATATGACAATTAATATATTACTTAACTGGAAAGGCAGTTGATGACAAAGGTGGATAGCACTCCAGGTTTAAATGATATTGGGTTGATAGTACTATTTTACAACTGAAGCAGCACATGTTATATCTGTTACCAATTGCTTCTAGTCCAGGAGGGAAGCATTTTCATTTTAGATGTTTAAGGTCACACTCCAAGTTGCATTTTGGTACATGTTTCCAGTAGCTAAGTATGGCATAGAGAAAGGGTTTTCTGTAGGGTTCTACTTGGTTATACTTGTTTCTTTGCTGGTTGCTATTTCAGGGGTGATGCTCGTCGCACTGTGGGTTGACTAGTTTGCTAGTTTATTATGGATACAGCAGTATAGAGGTGTTTAGGGGCTAGAAAATGGCCATTTATGGCTATTCACACACAGTTGCTGACATTGGGGTTGACTGTTGGTGTCAGTGCTGTCATAAGGGGATGTGGCTTCTCAGCATGTTTCTTAACCATACAGAAGTTTCCAGAAGGTCCAGACTTTTGCCACATAATTTGGGCTGTTTTAATAACATTGTAATTTTTCTGGCAATGAGTGTCTGGGGAGTCTATTTTGAGATGGGGCAGTCTCTGGGAGATAACCTTGTCTCCTCGGCAGTTGGGGGTTAATGCCATATAGGAGATTTAAACCTTCTGTTACTATGAGAGGAGTTAGACTTGTGGATATGGAGCATATCTCTTAGTTTATATAAAAGGGGATTTTGGAGTTGAACATAGGTGGGATAAAGTGGTAGCAGCTGAAGTGGATTGGGTTAATGATTAGTTAAGTGAGCTTTGGGGCAAGAGTGGGGGTCTTGTAACCTGTCAGTTCCCATTTGTAGTATAGACAGGTTTGAAATGGGAGTTTGTAATTCTGTATCAGTCAATTTAGCAGGCATCCTAGTTTAACAGAGGGAGTTAGGGGGAATGGGTTTTATGTTCATTTGTTGATACGACAGTGGGTGTCAAGTTGGGTTAGTAGTATTACATGTGTATTGCAGGGCCCTGGAGTAACTTATATAAGTGACGTGCGGTAAGGGGGTTGCATATGAGGCTAAGGAGACACTCACTGGCTACACATCATCTTTCAGGATCTGCCATTTACGGCATAAGTACGTAATAAGTTATGGAGTACGGGCAGAGCCTTTTGGTACCGGTTATCTATCAACACTTTCAGTTCAGGTTAGCATGCACTTTTATTTGTTAGGTAATGGTTGCTGGGGTGGAGGCCAGATTGACGAGTGGGAAACAGGGCATTAACAAGTTTTGCTTTAGTTTGTCAAGGTTGTAGATTGTGTATGGTGAATTAGGGATTTCCACTGAGGTTGGGGTCAGGATAACACTGATGCCTCGGGTTTTGTAATCGGCCATGTTAGCACAACTATGGTCTGTTTATTATTCTTTGCCTTGAAGATAGGTTAATAACTTTATCAAGGAAGCTCATAGGATGGTTAAAGGGTAATATTTTATTGTAAATAGACTTTTTAAGGGAATGTTCTGTTTATTTCACATGTCATCCATTGTAGCTTTAATGGTGATGTGTGTGAAACTTTAGGGGGAAGTGTGTTAAGTATTTTTATTTTCATCAGGGTTTCACTCCCTATTTGTGGGTGCATTTAGGCAGTTCATGAAAGAACTATGCTCTTGTTGGTGCATAATGTCATTAAGAAGTTTTGGTTTATGCGTGGGTGGTGGAATTACAGTGTTCTCTTTTACAGATCACACTGAGGCCGCGGACAGGGAGCTGCACAGTGTACAGTAGTTGGGGGCATGAAGGAATGTGGGATCAACAGGCGAGTGAGGAGGTTGTAGGAATGTCGGGGGATGGAGCAATATGAAAAGGTCAGTTTCCGACAGTGCAGCCGAATATGGATTTGTTTGTTTGTGGGGTTTTTCTTCCCTGCAGCGGCAAGGTAATGTTTTGTTTGTAGATTTTGGGCTTGGAGCATCAGGCTTGAATGTCTCACCACATTATTGGCAATGGGGTGGGGGGTCTTCAGAGTACTGGGCAAGTTGGCATATTATCATGGGAATATACCATTCGGGCAAGGGATGGGCATAATTATAGCAGTAAAATATGGGCAAGGGGTGATGGTTAGTGATGACATATACTATTATGACTAGGCTAGTGCGCTCAGAGTCTGGGTGAGAGGGGAAAGATGGTGGTCTTTTCATGGCTGGGAGTCCTGCAGCTATGTGCTCATTTTAGTTCATTCATTTAGTTGGCGGGATTGGGGACTACTACAGTTGACATAAGTTGCTGTTGTACATACTTCAATGCTTAGCTTAACATATCAAGACAGGGCATTAATATTGGTTTTCTTCCAATGTACATGACATCTGTGATATAAACAGTCCCTGTTAACAGGGGCTTCACTAATCATGTGGGATAGTTGGTAGGGTGATTAGGTTAAGGTGGGGAGCTAGGGTATTTTAGCAGGGGTAATTTAAGGGTGGGATGTGCTTTGACATTGCTTAATGTCATTAAGAAAGTTTGTTTGGTATATGCAGAAAATTTACATTGTTTTTCTTTTGCAGGTGCCAGTAGTTGGGGCCTGAAGGAAGTCAAGTGGAAGATGAAGGAGTTGGCAGGGTGGTTGTTCCTGCTTTTGACTATATTGGTCACAGAACAGGTCCTGGTTACCTGAGTGGTGCAATGTGGTCAGATCGCAGTTAACAGAGGGAGCAGTGATCAGTTGCTGGATGGAAGTGGAGTGAAAAGGAATGTATTAGGTTGTAGTGGATGTTTTGGTGTGGTACAAGGTGGTCACAGGTAATGCTATTTTATTTAGGTTCATCAAGGCACATTTCAGTACTGGTATGTTAGGGCTTTGAGTTTGATGACAGAGATCAGATTTGGCTTAAAAATGGGTACACCAAATGATGTTTGGCTTAACCCCTCTTTTATGGGGTTAGTTGGTTAGAGAATTTGGTAGGTGGGAGGGGGAACAACCTGGTCAGGCTGGTTTGCAGAGAAGAGGGACAGGCTTGTCCTCTCCTTTTCCCCCTCTGATGTCTGGAGGTTCATTTTAGGGATTTGAGGAAAGGAAATGAGCAGCTGGAGGAAGTTTGCTGAATAGATAAGCAAGCGGAGGTAAGGATGCTGCTTACTTGGCTGGAAGTTCATTCGATGGATGGTTTATGAAGTGAGATGGGATGCTGCTTCATAAATGGGATATAAAGTGAGTCTTGGATGCTGCTTCATAAGTAATGTAAGTGAGCAAAGGTATGGATGCTGCTTACTGGGGCAGGATGAGCAGGTACACTGTCCTAATTAACATTACAAGGATGTTTATGTTGTGTTTAGAATCAAATATACTATGTTCAGTTGTAATTAATAAATGGTGGTAATCAAAGCTATTTTATGGAAGCTTTAATAAAGGTTGTCAAATGTCATTTGGTGTGATGTATTTATTGAAGAGGACTGGGACAAATGAGGTTTGGCAACAAACCAAGTTGTCCTGGGACATCTTCAAGAGGGGTTAGGCTGATATATTAGTGGGAGTTAAGTGGGTTGGGGAGGTGAAGGGGTTAAATGGAGGGAGGGATGATTGGGAGGAAATGAGATAAGGGTTGGGAGGGACTTAAGGGGTTTAGATAAGTGTAGCTGGGTAAGTAATCACATTTTGGTGTGAACATGCTACCCTCCCACCCTCCCTTTGTTGTTGGTGGGGATTGTGGTTATTTTATTAGTCAGGGCAGGCAGAGAAGAGGGACAGGCTTGCCCTCTTCTGTTCACCCTCTGGTGTCTGGAGGTTCATTTCAAGGATTTGGGGAAAGGAAATGAGCAGCTGGAGGAAGTTTGCTGAATAGATAAGCAAGAGGAAGTAAGGATACTCCTTCTACTTACTTGGTTGGAAGGTAATTCAATGGATAGTTTAAGAAGTGAGATGGGACGCTGCTTCATAAATGGGATATGAATTGAGTCTTGGACGCTGCTTCATAAGTAAAGTAAGAGAGTAAAGATATGGACGCTGCTTACTCTGGCAGAATGAGCAGGTACGCTGTCCTGATTAACATTACAAGGATGTTTATGTTGTGTTTAAAATCAAATATACTATTTTCAGTTGTAATTAATAAATGGTGGTGATCAAAGCTATGTTATGGAAGTTTTAATAAAGGTCATCAAATGTCATTTGGTGTGATGTGTTTATTGAAGGGGACTGGGACAATTCCAACTCACTATCGGAATGAAATACAAATGGACAATGAATGAATCACAGGATTTATAAGCTGCAACTCATTACAGTAATATAAGCTCTAAAGAATAACAAAAGAAACAACCTAATGAAACAGCTGTGTTGCTCACGGAGAGCACACAAATATAAACAGATAGCTGGAAATGTACTTAAAAAGCAATGAAGCATGTTCTTGTAGTAGAGTATTTCCCATTGTATACATCACGTCTCTGCATTCTCCCTCCCTCACAACTCTACTGCACAACTAATCCTACTTAACGGTTAAGTGTATGCTAAAAGTGGTGTAAACTCAGAAGGAAGAACTGAAATGTAAACCCTGAGATGAACGCTACTGATTGTCGAATAGTCCCTTTAAATGTTAAGGATAAGGAAACTGTCATTTCCTCAAACAAATGTATTGTGTCTCATTCCAATACTAAACTCTTAAAAATGGAGAACCCTTGATGGCTTTTCTGGAAGATAATACAGCATCAATAGTGGATGTCTAAAACTTTTGAAAGTAAAAGATGAGTTTTCATTTTCCATTTGCAGTATTATTCAGACTGAAATATTAACTCTTTCGAATAAGTGTCTTGAGACAACATGATATAGTGAACCACCACAGGTGAAGC
Organism: Protopterus annectens; assembly: GCF_019279795.1. Taxonomy (NCBI): domain Eukaryota; kingdom Metazoa; phylum Chordata; order Ceratodontiformes; family Protopteridae; genus Protopterus; species Protopterus annectens. The sequence continues at coordinate 681,454,130 of NC_056741.1, read as the reverse complement.
TTACATCATGACTTAACCAAGCAGGATATAAAACCAAAAAAGTGAGAGCTTGTTTTATAACTGCGGCTGAAGAAACACTCTAACTAGAAAGACATGAAAAGGGCAATATACTAATATTACTGGGAGCAACATGTTGGCAAAAATACATATTCATATAACTATTTTCTCCAAAATATATATTTTTTTATTTTTCCTTAAAAATCACTTTGTATATTAAGCATTATATGAAGGCAACATATGTTAATCATGAATGTATATGTTGGTAAATGAGCAATTCGCAATCTGCTAGCTAGCAACAGCTGTTAAAGGAAATACCAATGGTGTCATTATTTGGACCACTAGAGTTTCACACAATATGATTGGAATCCATTCAGTTTTTAAGCATAATGACATATTTTTAGATTCATTCATTGTGGAAAAGAGGTACTTATCTGCTTTCAACAAACACATTTAGTTGCAACTCATACAGAGAAAATAAAATATAAATATTATTGGAATGGATATTTATTATTCAGTATCAGGTTTAATAGGTGAACTCAAATTATATATGCAATGGGATTTCTTTGACATCACCCAACAATGCATTGGGATACAAGGCAAGTCATTTTGGGTTCATTTCAACATCAAGGGAAAATGACACTAACAACATTCTTGTATGCTCTTTTTTATCACTATAAACAAATCCTAGACAAAACCAAAGGTGGTCTGCAGCACTTGGTGTGTTGGTCAGTATGTTTAATTGCTTATTAAAATGCTGTTATTTCACCATATTTAGATAGATCTCAGGGAAGAGGAGAAACATCCTAATAAGACAGGAGTAAACTGCATCTTCCTTTATTGGATAAACATACATTTTTGTGGATGTTTTTGATATTATCATTTCCAACACTAACTTGATTAACTAATTGGTCATGAATTTATAAAATCTAATCTGGAGTAGACTTCTGTTTTATGTTCCAAGTGTTTCACCACTTTTAAGTACCAGGTAAATGATTTTCAAATACTTTATAATGATCGTAATGTGGCTGCATATAAAATAGAGAAAAGGAAAACCAAGCAGCATGGATATATTTTAATCCTAAAGGGTAAAACAATGTACATGTAATTCTTAACTGCAGAAGTGATGTAGTAAAGGGATACTACATAGAGAATGGTCCTCAGCCTACTGCAATGAATACAATATAGGATGCTTTTAAAGCAGCAATTTTTTTTTCTAAGCTGACAACATGAGAAATAAATAAAGACAATATTATGACAAAATAATTGGGCCTTTAAATGCATTTAGTGGTATGCTGACTAATTGTTCCTTTGAATGCTTTTAGTGGCAAGGTGACTAATATTATAAATAAGTATGAATCTGTTTATAAATCCCTAAGGAAAGGAAAACTATAAAAGTCAAGTTAGAGAAAGACACTTAAAAAATAAACTGTTGGTGTTTAACTTCATTGCAATGTAGCTAATACATACAACCTTCCTCAGCTTTAGAAAATAATGTGAAGTCATAAGGGACTGAGTCTAGTCTATAAATGTGTTTATAAGTAGAAGATTACCCTGGGATTCATTAACACCTCACTAAGCGTACACCATTTGGAGTGAACACACAACAGAAGCATAACTCACACCTTTTTCCTCCAAATTTTAGTTTTCTTACTGATTTTCTTGCAGCCTTAAATATTGAGAGGGATTCATAAAGGGTACCGCAAAGTTTATACTACTTGTGAACTTAGTGTTGTCTTTTTGAGTGACTAGAAAGCACAAAAATATGGTAAGAATGTTCTTGAATACAGATTGTGTACACTTAGTATACATTTAGTGCAGGTGTTAATAAATCTGGCCCTATCTTTTTATTGCTTTCACATATTTGCCTGGAGGATTATATATAACTATTAGATTGGTTTAAATTTGTCAGGATTTAATGGTATGTCAGAGAAGTATGACAACGTAGCCCAATGCTACAGTCTCCCTGATATGGCATATTAACTTTCTTCTCCATTACAGAATCGTAGGATCATAGGAGGTTACTAGGCTAATGACCCCAGGGCCCTTACAAGCCTAGCCAACTTCAACCTGTGCTCCCAAAGCTATATGGTTCAAGCAGACATTAAAATCAGCACCTATTACCTTTGTCCAAGAAGGACACAGGTGGAACCCCCAGGGTAAATTTCCAATAACCCATCCAATCGTCCAAATTATACTTAAATAGGGCCAGTGAGGGGCTTTATTTAGCATGAGTAGGAACCTTGTTCCAAAGATGGGGCAATCTCTATGAGACAAATCTGTCTCTCCAGCAAGTTCTATTAATGTCACATACCAGGTTAAGGTCCTTTGTGTGAGTGACCGGTGTACCATTTCACTTGCAAATGTGCACAATTTCCATTAAAGTTGGGTCAGAGATTGCTCTATATGCAAGGCACAGGTTGCATCATAGCAATCTGTACAACACAGAGTAAAGTGTCAAAGATTTCAGTCTTTTCTCATAAGACAGATCTTGTAGACCCTGAATTTTTTTGTAAGGAACCTTTGTGGTCTCTCCAATTGCTGCAGGTGTATGGAAAGGAACATACCAAAGGAAGCATTTTACTCTATTAATGGCCTGATGAGGGAAGACAACGGGGGGTGGGGTTATAACCTCTTTTTGTCTGGAGGCAATGCCCTTACCTATGAGATGAGCAATATAAAATGCCCTTCTTACCACTGTGGAGACATGGTGATCGAAGTTAAGGTTGCTATCGACCTGTGTATCCAGATCTCTCATCACTGACAGTGTGATTAGGGTATTGCTATTGATGTGGTAGTTTGCAGAAACATCAACCTTGCTGAAGGGAATGACAATGCATTATTTTACATTAAGTTTAAGACCATGACTTCATCACCAATCATTAGTTTGCAAAAGACCTTCTTGTGGGATATTGACATTGCTAGGGGTTTCAATGATCGCTCCCAGTTTGCAGTCATCATCAGTCTTTGTCAGCTACAGTTCTTTAATTTTAACCTGTACTTCAGAGAAATAGATTCCGAACAGTAGGGGTCCGAGAACCGATCACTATGGAACACCACTGATTATGGGTCTGCTGGAGGAGGTAGAGCCCCCTATTTTGACTGTATGAATTCTATCAGTGACCCAGTTTGCAACCCACCTGACAATATATGGATTGATACCCATCTGGCTGAATTTATCAATGAGGACTGAGTGGGGGATTGTTTTAAAGGCCTTGGCTAAGTCTAGGTAGGCAATATGCACAGATTTACCCTCATCTAGGGATTTGGTGACTACCTCGAAGAGGTCCACCAAGTTTAACAGGCATGATTTCCCTTTGACAAAGCCAAACTGGATGGGGTCAAGCATTTGGAGATTTTTTATATCTTTGTTAATAAGGTCCATGATAATTCTTTCCATGGCCTTGCAGACAAGGTTGGTCAGGCTAATGGGTCTATACTTCCTGAGGTCTGTGGATGCACCCCCTTTGCGCTAAGAGAAAAGGGATGATTTTAGCTGTTTTCCATTCCACTGGGATGAAGCCAGTGCTTAGGCTCTGATTGAAAAGTGTGTTCAATGGTGATGCTAATTCCTGTTTTAACCCATGTAGAACACAGCCTGAGATGTTGTCTGGTTCCACAGAGGCTGTGTTTTTGGCCTTGGAGAGGGTGTTTAATACATGCTCCTTGGAGATACTAGGTGGGGGACAGGTGTTGGGGATGCTTTAGGGTATACTTTGGGGCATATGTGACTGGCACAGGGTAGTGAAATTTTCACTGAACTTGTCAGCCAGCAGGTTTGCTATATCCATAGGTTTTGCATATACAATACCATTAACTAAAAGTTCAGAGCAAATCTGGGCCTTACCTTTGAGGTTACGGATGTAACTAAAGAATGCCTTTGTGGTTATCCTTAGTTAGGGAAGCTAATTTGGATTTGTAGTCAATTTTAGAGGACTTGACTAGGAGTCTTATTTGCTTGTTTAAGTTGAGGAAGGAGTGGTTCCATTTTAGAAACTGTTCCTTCCTACTCTTAGACAGTATTTTTTCATAGGTTCATAGGTTCATAGGTTCATACTAGGCTATCTGCCCGAGGGCATTTACAAGCCTAGCCCATAGTTTTGTGGCTTACGCCACCCCTTTAGTATGGGGAACCTCTAGACTGGTTAAACAGCATGAGTCCCTTGAATTACTTCAGGTGCAATTGACTATAGGTAAGACCCCTCTCTTATTATATAGCCTATTAATGGCAGTGGTCCACCAGGCAGGTTTGTTTTTCTTTCAAGATCTTGCTTTGGTTCTATCAGGTATGGCAGAGTCAATACAATTGTACAGGTGCACATATAAAGCACTGGTGCATAACTCAGCATAGGTGTCTGTTCCATCTATAGGGGAGGGGCTATGAGGCTATTTATGCTGTCACTTAAGTTGTAATTGGCCTATGAGAAGTGTTTTAGTCTAGATGTTTCTAAGGGAGGGGGTCTTGTGTTATAGTTACTTCTAGCGAGACTGATTTGTGGTCAGATCTCACCAGGGATGGCCACACACTGGAGGTAGTACAGTGGTCCCTCATGTTAGTGAGCACCAGATCCAGGATGTTTGAGTTCTTGTGGGTATGTCAACAAATTGATCCAGGGCATTCGAGTTAATAAAGTCCGGGAACCTCTAGGCAAGGGAATTAGAACATGTCACTGGATGGGTAATTAAAGCCACCCAAATCCATGGTGTTTGATTATCTCTAGATTGACTCAAGTAGATCCAAGTAGGCTGATTGGATGTGCTGATTTATGGAGGGGTCCTATATCTGGCAATTACCTGAAGAGGGGTCTTACCTATAGTCAATTGCACCTGAAGTAATTCAAGGGACTCGTGCTGTTTAACCAGTCTAGAGGTGTATTTATCTTTAATGAATATTGATACACCACCTGCTTTAGTTCTCACACCTTCAGTTTGTGGTCTGAACATGCGGAAGGAAATGTAATCTGGTATAGCTGGGGTGCTGTCCGCAGCCTTAAACCAGGTCTCAGTGACTGCACAAATGTCAGCATCTACCAAGGTGAGTACTGCTTCCAGTGAGTGCAGTTTCTGGTTTAGACTCCTAGGTTTAGCAGCATAACCCTGAGGTTGTTTTTAGGGGGTATTTTTACATTGAGAATTTTGTTCTTGTGACATTGCCTAAAAAAGGCACTATGGGGGTGGCAAGAGCCTTAGACAGTAACCGAAATCCGAGGGGTGACAGATGAAGACCATCTCTGGCAAAGCATTGAGATCTGTTGACCATGTCATCCCAGGCTGACAGATACTGCATCCCCTTTTAATGACTCCAGAAACTAAGCCAAATGTTGAAGTCAGTCATTTTTTGTTTGTACTGAAGTATCACCCAGGTGAAGGTAAAATGCTGCTTAAGGCTAGGGACATACCTGCCTGAGACACATAATCACAGAGCTCAGTCTTGTCTCACTTCATATAGTCCAGTGAGGTACGTCTGAAGTAATTCACACCAACATGGGCTATGATAGAGTCATAACAGTGCCTGTTGTTGAAAGACTTGAGTGCATGTATGATGTGGCGGATCCTGGCACCTGACAGACATCTGACTGTGACCTTTTCCTCTGTGTGTCTCACAATTGAGTTGCCTATAACTAAGATGTTTGTTTTTGTGTTAAGCCTTAGGGGCTTGACTTTTGAGACACTGGTTTGTGATATATTATGTGTACTGTTTTCTGCAAGGATGTATTATGTTAAGCGTGCTTGTGTTTGTGTTTGGGAGGTCTCTGATGTTTAGATAAGCTTATGGTAAGGATCTCCTCACATGTAGGTTTGTGTGTTGTTGGTTTGGTAGGTGCAGGAGGTGAGCTATACATGCTTACAACCTGCTTAGTGTAGATGAACTGAACGAGAGTGAGAGAGCCTGGATTATAGGTTCTTGATATAAATGCATTTCTCACATAATGAATTTGTGTGGACTAGACGAAGTGGGTTGTCAGTGTACATGAGGAAAGACAATTGCTACATTGCTTTGCCTTGGAATGCCTATGTTGACCAGGCTGACTGGGGAAACTGTGGGAAATTGTCCATCAATAATGCTAAGTAAGTCAATGTGGTCAGAAAAAATGGAGATGACAGGAAGGACCAGTTAAAGTAGAGGACAGGAGAAGTGGACAAAAAATAAGAAGGGCTAGTGGGAACACTCCCCAATGGAGCACCAGCAGAGTACTAAGGGAAAATTTGCAGCCAGAAGTGTTTGCATCTATAACTGTAAACACGTGCAAACCCGTGTAAACACAGTGCTTATGTAGCAAACAAAAGCAAACTGATTTAAACAAATTAACCAAGGAAAAAAGCTCAAAATTGAGCCGTATTGTAGCATCCATCAATCAGACGAGTTCTAACTGTACACTCTTGCCACTAGGATTCAGGGTGTAGATCAGTGTGTGTATATTGAACCTAGTCAGCCACTGTTTTCAGAGAGGGCATGCATATAAGTTACTCAGCACATGCAAGATCAGTGACATTTTGTGTGGCCAGTCAGTATGAGTGCTAGTTTGAATGGAGATGCACGTGTGTGTGTTAGAAGTAACAAGTCAGGCAGTAAGATTATGAAGTTCGAAGTATATGTTCCATTTACACCTCCTGATGTGTTTAGGTACAATAAATGAACGCATTTTGTGCCTTAGTGTCTCATCTGAATACATGAGACATGCAACATGTTGTCAGAATGGGATCCAAAGTTGAAGCAGCTCGCAAACCATGGGTCATGCAGTTAGAAGTAGAGTAATAAACAGGAGTAAACTTGCAAAAAGGTCAATTGTTATTCAAAGGTACTTAAATTCATTTTAAATGATTTTCAGTCACCAAACATGTGGCATAACATTTGAAGTGTTCAAATAATTTGTAAAATATTCGAGATGTCCAAAATAACAACATAATGATTGAAGTATTTGAAATAATCTTCAAAGTGTTTAAAATGTTTGAAAAAGCTACAATGTCATTTTTTGTCAATGTATGACTTTTTCACAGTAACTAAGCTTTTTTGAAATGTACGAAGTGTCTGGAGTGTTCAAGGTATTTGCAGTGTTAAAATAAAGCATTTTCATAGAAATTGTTGTGCATTTGGGCATAATTACAAGTACTAGGTCTATCCTATGTTTAAAAGCAATTTGTTGTTACGGTAGAGGGATTATGCAGACCTAAACCACTGGTATTTGATGATAATACTGCTGAGAATTGGTCAGTGTTTGAGCAAGAATATGATATTTTCATACAGGCTGCTTTTTCTGATAAAGACGCCTGTACAACAGCATTTATACTTCTCAATTCAGCTGGCTCAAGAGCCATTGAGTGAGAACATTTATTTGTGTATGCACCTACTGTGTATGCAGGGGAGGTGGAGAATTACCATATTGTGATACAGGCTGAAAAGCAGGAAGAACCTGAGAGCATAAAACATAAACTCAGAGAAATGTGCAACCCTCAAATGAATATTACAATGGAAAGACACAAATTTAACAGAAGAAATCAAAAGCCTGTTGAAACTGTTGCAGCATATATTACCAGCTTAAGAAATAAAGCTAAAACATGCAGATTTGGTAATCTACTATTTGAAATGATAAAAGACAGTCTTGTATGCGGTACTAATAATTATACAGTCAGAAAGATGTTGCTTTGAGATAGTGAATTAACATTGAGCAATGCCTTTGAGATTTGTCAAATACATGAGATTACAGAAAAGCATACGGATATGCTCACGAATGAGAAAAGTATGTTTGCAGTATCTGGCAGTGTGAGTGTTGATAGTGTGTAACTGTAACAGAAAGTTAACATGAAAAAGAAATATAAATTGAAGGGCAGTGCCACACTCAACCTCATTGCTAACTGTCACAATGGTGGAGGCAGTCATGAACCCAAATGGGAAACATGTTTAGTTTTTGGTCAGTAATGTCACAAATGTCAAAAGTGGAATCATTTCAAAAGGCATTGCAAGTCTAAAGTGCCACAAATGTATGTTAAAAGAGAGTATCTGAAGAAGCAAACAGATCAGATAGACTGCACAGCAGCAAACTCTGAGAGCTGTGAGAAAACTTTCTACATTGATGGTGTCTCTGTGATTGATGAAACAGTTAATACAGTAGACTATTGTCAGAAAAGAGTGAAATATTTTGTACTGTGCAAATTAATACAAAACCTGTAGAGCTTAAAGTAGACACGGGATCCAAGTGTAATGCTATATCAGCACAAATGCTTGCTAAAGTAAAAGCTAGTGAGAAACTTGATTCAGCAAAGTGTGCAAAACTAGTTGCTTATGGTGGTGAAGAGATTCAAACTGATGGCACAGTAGTTTTTTAATGTCATTCTGCTGGAAACAGCTATGACATGCAGTTTTACATAGTCAAAAGACATGTGCAATCATTGTTAGGCCTCAAAAACAGTCTGAGAATGGGACTAATTTCATTTAATAAAAAGGTCCACCATATAAGTATGAATCAATATGATAGTTTTGCACAGAATATTTTTAGTGAATATGCTAATGTTTTGAAAGACAAGTTTGGTAAACTTCTAGTCACATATTCCATGAAGTTAAACCATGAATTAAGTCCAATTGTAAGACCAGCATGGGAGATTCCAGTAGCAATGCAGAGTGAAGTAAAAGCAGAACTAGATAAAATGGTGAACTGAGGTGTCCTTACTCAAGTAGAAGAACCAAATGAAGTGGTATCCTCCATGGTCATAGCTCATAAGCAAAGCTCAGATGATATTCAAATATGTATTGATCCAAGAGACTTAAACAAAGCACTTAAGCATCCTCATCATCCAGTGCATACAGTACAAGACATAGCTGCTGTCATGCAAAATTCCACTGTTTTATCAGTTTTAGATGCAAGGAGTTCCTTTTGGCAAATTTCACTGGATTGCAAATTTTCATTGTTAACTACATTCAGTACACCATTTGGTAGATAAAAATTTAAGAATGTCATTTGGAATCAATTCTGCCAGTGAAGTCTTCAATGTTCCATGAAACAAATTTTTTATGGTTACTCGTGCTATTACAGTAGACAACATTATTTTTGGAAGCAATTGTGAAGATGAACATGATTGAAATCTTAGGAAAGTTTTACACCATGCACATGAAGTAAATCTTAAACTGAATCTTCAGAAATGAAAATTCAAACTGAAAGAAGTTACTTATGTGTGACATTTGTTTACCAGTTCTGGCTTACAACCAGATCCATCTAAGCAAGCAACAATTCTTGAAATGCCAGTTCCAGAGAATGTCACATCTTTATAATGTTTTCCAGGTATGGTCAACTATTTAAGAAAGTTCATCCCAGACTTGACCGAGCTTTTTGCACCATCACATGAGATGATATGAAAAAATGTAAACTTGTCCTGCTTGTAACAACACCAAAGGGCATTTGATATCCTGAAGCAGAAAATTGGCAGTCCACCCACACTGACATATTATGATGTTTACAAACCTGTAACTCTTTCTTGTGTTGCTTCAAAGTACGGCCTTGACACAGCATGTCTTCAAGAAGGCATACCAGTAGCCTATGTGTCAATGACGTTAACCCAGAGATGCATTATGCACAAATACAGAAAAAACATTTGGCAGTAGTGTTCGCATATTCGAAGTTTAATGATTATATTTATGGCAGACCTATCCAATTAGAGACTGATCAAAAACTACTAGTGACAATTTTGAAAAAGCCAATGCATGCAGCCCCAGCTCGATTGCAACACAAGATAATAAAATTACAAAAGTACAATTTCAATATTGTTTACAAAAAGGGCAAACACTTGTACCTTGTTGATGGCTTGTCATGGCACTCAGACATATGACAGAGCAGCATGAAAATGAAACAGCAGACTTTAAAGTCATGGAAGTCAGACATTTTTTGTCATTATGGCTTGATGAACTAAGAAATCACACAGCTTAAGACAGTGTTCTCCAGAAGCTAAAAAACATTATCAGTCAAGAATATCCAACATGACAATCCAGTTTACCACTTGACATTCAGCAGTATTTTTCTTACAGAGATGAACCCATGATGGAGGATGAAATCATCATGAAAGGTCAAAAAGTGCTAATTCCTAAGGTATTGCAACATGAATATATCAAAATTTGCATTGTGGTCACCCAGGTACTGATTCAACCAAAAGAAGGGGAAGGGCAAGAGGCTTTGTATTTTGGTTTTCTATGTCCAAAGATATAAAGAAGGAAACTCTAGCATGTTCAATTTGCAACAGCAAAAAAATCACATCAACAAAAAGAATCACTTCAGCTACACCAGATTCCTGAATTAGCATGGTTACTATAGATATTTTTGAATGGAATGGTCAGCATTACTTAGTGTTAGTGGAATTTTATTCAAATTAGTTTGAAACTGACCTAAATCCTAAATTGATGTCCAGCACAGTCATTACAAAATTGAAGAGACATTTTTCTGTCCATGGTAGTCTGCACAAAGTTATGTCTGACAATGGTGTAAAGTTTACAAGTCAGCAGTTCAAGAAATTTGCTGACTCTTGGGACTTTATTCATATTACCAGTAGTCCTGAGTATCCACAAGCCAATGGGTTAACTGAGCATGCAGTTCAGAGTGCAAAGCCCTTGGAGAAATCCAAGAAAGATGAAACTGATGTTTTCCTTAACTTACTCAATCTCCGAAACATTCATTGAGACAACTTACTTGGTTCACCTGCTCAGAGGTTGATGTCCAGACAGACTAGAGCAACTCTTCCAACCAGTAAACAATTGTTAGCACCAAATGCAAAGAATATCAGTGGTCAAGACTCAACTTTCGAGAAACTGTCAGTCACAAAAATTGTACTATAAGACCAGTAAAGCCCTTAGACCAGTACTACAAGGAGAAGTTATGAGAATGCAAACACCTAAAAAATAGACCAAGTGGGAATCAAGAAGAACATTTGTGAAGAACCGAGATCTTGCATCATACATTCGGAAGGAATGAATTCAAGAAGGAACCAAAGACAAGTGTTACCTATCTCCGAACCAGTGGTGCAAGAGATTGCCTGTGCCAACAACTCTAATTCCCAGAGTGACTTGTCAACTGTTCGAATTCAGAAGGACAGTGTGCTTTCTTCAAACAATTTTGATGTAATTCCTGATGTTCCAGTTTTCAAAGAATGTCCAGAGACTGCTCCTATTGCTAAACCCAGTCAGAATTTCTATATTACCAGATCAGGTAGAATTTCCAGACTGAATACATAAGCGACTTGGACTTGAAGTCAGGTTTATTTGTTTAAATGTTGAAATAATGTCTAGCTCTCAAAAATATCCTTGTTCTCTTATTTTGCATGCCGAACAAAATTAAAGAGGGAGGATTTAGATCAGTGTGCATATTGAACCTAGTCAGCCACTGTAGTCAGAGAGCTTGTGCATATAAGTTAATGAGTATGTGTCAGATTAGTGCCATTTTGTGTAGTCAGTGTGAGTGCTAGCTTGAATGGAGATGTACATGTGTGGGTGTGTGTGTGTTAGAAGTAACAAGTCAGTCAGTAAGCTTATGAAGTTTGAGGTATCTGTTCCAGTTACAGCTCCTGATGTGTTTATGTACAGTACATGACTTGAATGCATTCCATACCTTAGTGTCTCATTTGAATACACAAGACATGCAATACAGGAGAACCCTCTCCAACAAAATATGGCCTTGTTTAGTGCTAAAGTTATACAAACAGGACTAGATTCAGCAGATCTGAAGCTAGTCTATGCTACAGCAAACAAAGTGCAATTACTTCAGAAAAAAACAACAGTTCAAATAAGCAGGCACAATAAGCCTTCAACTAGCAACTCCCAGCTCAGAAGGGCAGAGGCCGCCCTCTCCTCCTGCAAGAGTATAGACAACAAACCTTCTTAATGTAAAATAACTGGCCTGAAGCCCAAGTACTTAAACCAGAACTAATACATTTTAGAATAACAGACACACTAAACTGTCAACCAGCAATTCAAAACTTAGAAGGATGTAAGCTACCTCTCCTGCCACAAGAGTGTAGACCAAACACCTTAATATAAAACAACTGGCTTGAAGCCCAAGAGCTTAAACTAAAATGAAGAGGCTTAGAATGTTGTTATGTCTTTCGGCTTTTCCCAGTTAGGGGTCGCCACAGCGGAACTCCGGTCCGCTAATGATTGGCAGTTGATTTTTACGTGCAGAGTTGCCAGACCTAACGCACAACCTTTAATGAAGGTACGCCCATTCATGCATGTCTCCATGCAGAAGACGTTCTAACTGAGAGTCAAACCGGTCAGCGTCTTACTGTGAGGTGACAATGCTACCGCAGCACTACCACCAAGAGGCTTAGAATAACAGTTGCAATTTAATCAGTCTACTAACAAGCAGTAATAAATACAGCAGAATAAAAGCAATAGAACACTTTTAAGAACAAGCAGCAAAAGCAAAATAAAGTAGGAAGAAACACAAATAATAGAGTAAAAGCAGCTGAATACAATGAATTTTAAGTTAAGTAGGAAGGAAGGAAACAGAAGATAATTCAAGGTTAAGATACTAATAGAAGTTAACATACCATTACATAATATTCCTGTTTCTAAGTATACAATATAGCTTAAAAATATTATTTTTTTTCAATAAATATAAGAGAAGTAAAAATTTAAGTTCAAATTAGCTTAATTTTCCAGACAGAGTACCTTTCTCTTTCGAGACTAATAAATGTATAAAAGAAGTCCACTTTCTCTCCTAACTCTGAATTGCTATATTTAAAACATTTTTGTTCAATTAACTAAAACTAGCAGACTATATTAGATGGATTTTATGTAAAAGTTTTATGTTGTGTTGTGGACCCTTGGAAACTCTGCAAGAATTCTTGGTTTTAGTACTTTTCAGGTTAGAGAAAACAGTTAATTTTCCTCTAATGTGGCATGTTACACAAAATAGCCCTTTTATTATTTTATTGTTTTAATAACAGCTTGACAATTGATGCTGCTGGTTGAAAGGTTTATTTTGTGTTAGTTTGTTCTAAAAGTCTTACTGTGTTGAGCTGACTCAGATATCAAAGACTTAAGCATGTTTGTCATTCATTTTAAGTGCATCATATTTCCGCAGGCCTCACAGTTAACATAGCTCTGATGTTAAGATACCAGTACCTGAATCTTTTCTACCCTTATGCCCAGCTATGAACCCAGTGTATGTTAGGCTCAAATTGTCTCAGTATTTAATTATCAATCATTTTCCCAAACTCTTATTCAGCTCTCAAGCACCTTCTTAAATAATCCACCATGACAGTGGATCACACGTTTCATTTTCTTCTATGTCTAGCCATTGATTTATACAATAGAGTCAGAAGGGTAGTATTTCCCTTCTACCAGGACTACTGCATTCACATTTTAACCTGAGCTTTGATAGACTAAAACTGATATAATTTCTTTATCTAAAACCTTACCTCTGTATTCTTTTTGCAGCTGTTAGTGAACTGGATTATCTTCACTGTACAACTATAAATATCACCTTCATGCACACAGGCTATATGCAAAGGATGCTAAAATCTGTTTGTTCATAGGTGAATGATAGGCTAACTGCCCTGAAGGATGATTTTAAGCCTAACCAATAACCCAAAGTCAGAATCAAACCCTGGACCTTCTGTTTAAGAAGCAAAGAACTTAATCATTATACCCAACCCACATCTAAAGAAAGACACACTTAGGAATGTAGCATCCCACTCCCCTTGAAGAGGGCACTGCGATATCAGCACTCTATCTAGATGGTGTGGGAGTAAAACTCACAACTTTCTATACCAAAGGCAGGTATGCCTCCTGCTGTGCTACTAATACTGCTGATTTTATATTGCTGCTTTTACATTTGCTATACTTATTATCCATACCTCTAGCACATCTCTTGGTTGCAGAATATATTCCTGCACTACCCCACATTGTTGAGATTTCTTGTCGGGAAAGAGCTTCAAGTCAATTGAAGATAGCTTATTCTATGGCATTTTAAAATCTGATCTAATATTCTAACCTAACATCAGAATACAGTATTGTGGCTACTATGGATGTTACCTTCCTGATGTTAATAATCTACCTCTTAATAGTTTTATGGGTATACCCTAGTATTAAAACCAAAAGCATACCACAGAGAATGCCGATGCAGGTGAAGACAAATTTGTTGGAAAACAATGGCTTAGTGCTTTTTTTTTTTTTCAAACAGTTTTTCAAAGAACTTTGTCACCTATTTGCCAAGTCAACCCATTTGGTCAGCAAATATCAAGTAAGTAAATATAAATTACACATTTAGGAAATAAAGGTACTTTAGGCAAAATTAGAGCACTTAACAAACCCAGCCTATTGTCTCGGTTCAGGAACTGAGTTCCTATATGCAAAAGACTTGTTTTGGAATTAGTATGTTTTACAGCAGCAACATTTATTGGTTGCTAGAAAGACAGATTCATAGGTTTACAGGTTCATAGTTGTATACTGGACTAATGACCACCAGGGACCTCACAACCCTAGCTGTGCAATCCAAATGTGACCCATACATTTGATTTCTGTAGGGGGATTTACTCACTGCCTCTGCCCAGCCATAACATAGGAGCCAGGCCTGGGGTGAATTTCTGATGACTTATTTGTTCATCCCAGTTGATCTTAAGTAGAGATAGGGGCAACTCTACTTCACATGGATAGAGAGCCTGTTTCTCTGAGAAACATAGCTGTCTTTCCAACATGCCTTTTTATGTTGCAAGCAAAATTTAAGTCTTTCATCCAGTAGTTCTGATGCTGTTTGCTTTGTAGATGTGCAAAACTTCCATCATAAGATGTTCCAGAGATGCCTTGTATGCAGGCAAAGATCACATGTCAGAACTCTGTATGATATCTTGTAAAGAGATAGGGCTTTGAGGTGATCATTGTACAATATTGTGTTTACTCCCTGTATTCTTTTGTTTAGGAACCTTTGTGGATATTTCAGTTGCTGGATGTTTCTGGTCAGGTACAAACCAAAGTAGGCATTATACTCTATGATATGTCTGATGATGAACAAGTACAGCAATATGATGACCTCTCTGGACCTAAATGTCAAGCCCTTACTTATACATTGTGCAACATAAAAATGATTTTCTTATTAACTTGGACACATGTTGGACAAAGGCTAGGTTACTATCTATTGAATTTGTCAGCTAACAGGTTTGCTATATTGCCAGGTTCAGTGAACATGGCATCTTTGAGCACCAGTTTCACACATTGCTGTGCACTGGCCTTGAGGTTTATGATGCAGCTGTTGAAGACCTTAGGTTATCTTTCACTTGGGAAGTTATTATAACCTCAAAGTTGGCCTTGCTTGACCTAATTACTCTCTTAATTGCCTGATAACTTTATGGGAATTACCCTTCCTGATTTTTGCCATATTTTGTTTTTCATTTTGTTTCTGAAGCTAGTCCTGGGCTTACTTTTGGTAGGTACATTAGCCTCTATGCAACCATTGACATGGTTGTACAGAGTTTCTGAGACCAGTTCAGCATAGGCTACAGTGTTCTTGAGGTTTGGAGGGGCATTGAGTTTTGACAAACCACCACTTAATAAAAGTTACTTTGCCTTGGAATAGCTCCTAACTGTTGCTAGTCTTAATGGGATTACTGAGTTAATTTTGTTTTTGAAGGATAAAGATTTATGGCTGGATCATATCAGAGAGGATGAGACATGAGGGGATGGGCAACATTCTCTCATATTTGTAAGCTTGAGGTCTGGTATGCTGAAACCTCTAGTGAGTGTAGTCACTATTTGGTCAAGGGCGTCTATATTTACAAAGTCCAGGAATCTCTGCATCTGTAAATTTGAGGCTGGGTAGGATTTCCAGTCTACAGAGGAGTAAAGTCTCCCATTAGTATGGTGCTAGGTTGGAAGGTAAGTGTCTCCAGTAGGTTAAAATATGCTTTCTGAGCTTCTTTGAACTTGGAAGGTGAACTTTAACTGGTTAGGATATGGTACAGGATTTTGTCTATGGTGATCTACACATGGAGGAACTCCAGCACATCATCCTGTTTGACCACCCTAGAGGTATGCCTTTTATTGATGTATATTGAGACACCTCCACTCTTAGCCCTTTTATGTGTTGCTACTGATCTAAAAGTGTGAAGACACTAAAGATTTGTACTGCCAGGGTACTGTCTGCCACTTTATACCATGTCTCAGTAACTGCACTGGGGTCTGTATGCTCAACTGTGAGGAGGACTTGGAGAGAGTGCATTTTTTTATTTAGACTCCTGAGATGGAGCAGTTACACCTTGAGGTTCAGTTATGTTATATGTTGGTAAGTTTGTCAGTTTGGCATTGCCTAAAAAGGCACTATTGGGGCGGATAAAGTTTTAGCCAGTATTCAAAAGCCTAGAGGGGAAAAGTGGAGACCTTCCTTGGGAAAGCAACATGGTCATTTAACCATGTTCTCTCAAGGTGACAAATATTGGATCCCCTTAGAATGACACCAGAAAGACAACCAGTTGTAGAAATCAGTCAGTTTTTGCTCACATTGTGGTATCATCCCTGGTGATTGCAATATGCTGCTCAATGCTAGATGTATAGTATGAAAGCTCCATAATGTCTCTCTTCATATAGTCCAGGGAGGTACATCTAAGGTTATTTACACCTACATGTACTATGACTTAATCATAGTAGCACTTGTGGAGTATTGACTTTAGTGAGTGCATGATTTGGTGGATCCTGGTTCCAGATAAGCAACCAACAATTATTTTCTCCTTCTTCAGCCTGGTTAGTGGGGCATCAGCATATCATACAATATAGTCCATTATGGCAGCAGTCCTGAGAAGTTTGTTTGCTTTCCTTAGGGGCTTAGTTTTTGGGGCTCCAGTGAGAGCGACAGTGTGCTTGGGGTTAGGTGCTGTTTTTTCTAAGGGCTATTGTGCTTCCTGAGACATAGCTTTGACAACAGGTGATCAAGGAACTCTTTTTTGTTTAGAAAGATTGCTTTTAAATGTCTCACCACACGTTCATCTGTGTGTGTTGTGTATGTGTGTTTTTGACAATCTTATGCGGATGTGTATGTGAGAGTTTAGCCACCAATGTCATTGTGTAAGTACACCTCTCGGCTACTGTGTCTGCTTCTTTATGGATTAAGTGGTTGTCAGTAAACATGAGACAATTGCTATTAAGCAGTTCTCAGTAAACATGAGACAATTGCTACATTGTCTCAAGATGCCCATATCCATCAAGGTGGCTGTGGTGATGTTAGGAAATTGCATATCCATATTGTCCGGTCCTTTGATTTGTGAGCTACAAGGAGGTAGTGTATTGGGCGTAGAAGTTCTATTAAGGGTGTTTTCTTTATCTAGACTAATAATACGAGTGCTTTATTTGGACAGATTATGCTAAGCACTAATAAATTCTACTAACTTTAATGTTTACAAAAAACTGAATTCTACTTAATCTGTCGGTATTGCAAATCAGTGCCCAACTAGCTGCTCTGATCTTGTCAGCACACAAGGCATTGGAGCTACAATGTTTCTTGGAAAATTTGCTTTCTAGGTGTTTGCTACTGCACAGAGTACTGCTAACTCATGCAAATGTGCAAATTTCATAGCAGCACAGAAAAAACAGAAAACTGACTAATGAGCCATCTGGCCAATAAAATCACCACACTACAAGTCCTTTTCTGCATTTTCCAAATCATATACATCAGGTAAATACCTCCTCCTTCAAAATGAATTAACCCGGTCTTCCTAATGTAAAAACTCAGTAGAAGAGACCCACAAGTGCAATGTTACCAGATACCACATAAACAACTAGCTGGAAATCCCTTGCTGGAGGCAATTTCAAGACAGACTCACAGCAGTAGCAGTTAGAGGAAGAACAATTCTTTACAAAAAATTCAGTGAAATGCACAAATAAAAACAGGGGCCAGTGGCAATCACTCAAAATTACTTAAGTGTAATTTAGCAGTCGAACGTACATAACTTTGCTTTGATGACACTGGCTACAAGAACATTCTGGAATTTAGGCTAGGACTCCAAGCTTTGCTGAGCTCCAGGAAGATGAGCAGGAGTCAACAGGTAGCAAAAGAGGTTTACTCAAGGGCAATACTACTTTGCTGGGTGGGCACCCAGTATCATGGATCTATACAGAATAATGGTTGGGAAGAGTACCTAAACAGCTTATAAGACAGTCATTAGCAATAAAAGAGGTGAGGGAAGAACTTTTGAAATCAGAGTATCCAGGAGTGGCCTTAGGTCATCTGGTTCCCTAGGCAAAAGGGCTCTGCAGTACCCCCCCAGCACACCACCTGGTGCCCCCATCCTGGTTTACCTACACCAAATAAATAGTGGAAAAGCACCCCTGCCAGAGCGGCACCCTAAGTGGCTGCCTAGTTGGCCTATGCCTAAGGCTGGCTATGAGAGTATCATAAGGGTGGAGGTCAGAGGCACAGCCTTATAAAACAATACAGCAAAAAGGTGAGAGGGTTGGAGAAATAGTTTCAAGGAACAAGCAGACTAGCTAGAAAGGCATCCAATTAAATAAAAGCAATCTTGGAGCTATTTCAGAAACTTTAGGTTAATGTGTTAGTGGGGGATGGGGTAGATATAGAATGCAACTGTATGTAGGTAAATGAACAGCAGAATATAAAACCACTGAAGCCCAAACTGGAGCATTGACAATTTTCTCACAATAGAACTGCTACAGTTTAAGGTACCAGACTATGCCAAAATTACCAGTTGCATTGTTTATGGAAGAATCAGTAATAAATGACTGAGACACAAATCTGGTAGTAGTAGTAGTACACAGTTCTGCCACAACTGTAAATTAAAGTACAAGACTATGACCCAGCAGGGTTTAAAATACAAACAGATAGCTTTTACAAGTAATTCTACTTCTGGAAATAGAAGTGCAGAATAATGAAGAACACAATCTTCCCAAATCTGCTAATTAAAATATAAGACTTAGGTCCCAGAATAAAAAAAAAAAAAAAAAAAAGAAAAGAAATGTAAACAGATGAAACAGAGCAGATGTGCAAATTAGTATCTCCACACAAGTCACTATAAGTGCAACTTATAAGTTACAACTTGCAAGTTGAAATAATTAAAAATAATTTAATTTTGTTTCCTTTTTTTGTGAAAAGCTATTTATTCACAGTTCCATACCTCTTCAAGTCTTGTATAAAGCACATTGGTAATTACATGACTAATGGCCCCAGGATGGCTTTTTAAGGTTAGTCATACTCCCCAAAGGTAATTATCAAACCTTCTACCTTTCATCTTTAAGGTAAATACCTAAACTGTTTTACCAATTCCACAGCTAAAATATACATTCATTGTTAAGTAGTAGGCTAGGTGCCCTTACAAAGCATTTTTGACCAAGTGATTTTGACACCAAGGTGAGAATCAAATGTTATAATGTGTATATGTAAGGCAAGCACCTTAACCATTATGCCAATCCCCAAATGAGACTGATGTTTGTCAATGATTATTAAATACTCTTGTTTATCATCCCGTATGGCTGTACCAGAATTTTTCATATTCATAGTAGTAGTAGTTAAGTTGGGAGTACTTATTATGTCCTGTCTTATGTACCACAGTATGTTATCTTTGTTTTCATGTCATTAATGATGAACCTATTACTGCAACTCCACTTTTTTTTATAGAAATGAAAGTTGCCTGCAGATTCATAAACAGTTTAGTTTACATCCATACTCTTTAAGAGAGAATTGAGTTATCTGCATACTGTATGATTTGAATTCTCTCTGCATTATTTGAGTTCTCTTTGTGTGCTGATGGAATTTATTAATGTTTATTAATGGAATTAGTTAATGTATAATGAGAACAGCAGTGGCCCAAAGGTGAATATATGCAAAATTGTTATTTTAGGACTGATATGTGTTTCAGATTACATTGTGTCAGGACTCTGATTGCTTTTACATATAGGTAATTAGTGAACTATCCAAGTGATGACACACTACAGGCTACTTCTTTTAAGCAATAAATGTTTTATGGTCCATGAGATGAAAAAAAATGGTAGAGAATTTTTAAGAATGCAGCTACGATATTGTGATCTTTAACAACTTTGTCAGAGATATGTCCTGGGTTATTGACAATGACAATTGACACTCAAACAGTTCCAATAGTAGTAGTAGTAGCAGTTGGGCTAATAAGAAAGAATGTTCTAGTGTACTCAAAGATGCCCCAGATATATGTAAATCCCTATAAACTGTAGGAGGAGACAATTCTGTATACATTGTGGGTGCTGTGGAGAGCAATATTATCAAACATCAAAGACTGATGTAATAAAAATGTCTTGAACTGAATCAGACCCTGACTCAGGAGTGGGGTTCATTTGCTGCCATGGTACTAGAAACCCAAAGCATTTGGAGAAATTTAAAAATGGGATCAGTAGACCTATTGCACAATGCATATTGGCACTGAATGCACTATGTTTTGTACACTGCTATGAGCTACCACAACTTAAAATACATGAGCAGCAGTTTTCCCTGAAGGCATACAGCACACATCTGATTTTTTGAATAGTATAATCAGCTATTATACGATCCACTTTTTTGAATTGTATAATCAGTTATTATACCACTGCACAGTAAGTGGTACTTGAAATGGGGAAGGGGAGGTAGCACTGTGTAGCATATCAATGTTATGGAGCACAGCAGTGACATCCAGCTTAATAAGGCATACTAGCCCTTATTGCCACATGTTACTTAGTTACTTAGAAACGCTTGATATACCTTATTAATCTCAATCGGCCTTTCATTGCTGTGCTGTCATCCGCCACCATCATTTCTAGAAGTGATTTATGGATTCCTAGGTTCATAGGTGTATACTAGACTAATGGCCACTAGGGCACTTAAAAGCTTAGCTGTGCAACCCAAATGTGCCCAACAAATTTGATTTATATTCAATTTATACAGGATGATTTACTGACTGCCTCTGTCCATTTATAAAATGTTTTCACTCTGTAGGAATGACAGTGGCCCAGGGATCATTATCACAACTTGGTAGTGAAAGAATCAGGGTGATTTGAGCATCTGTTTGGTAGGAGCTTCTCAGCATCACAATGCAATGGTGGAACTACTTTATATATGGTAACAGGTTAGATTGCACAGGAGACAACTGGTACGGATTTTCATGCCATAAAACTGAGGTATTGTTTTTCTTAAGTTAATGTTTTACAGTGCTAGCATATTGCCTAATATTGCAAACTGAGCAGCCATTCTTGCAGAAAACATGCATTGCTGAAGTGCATGTAACATTATTATGCAATACATGGACCTGATGCTACTCCAGTCATTCTAGCTTGTTGAATCTCAAATACTTGCTCAGCATATGCACTCCATCAATGATCACACAAAGAGTAAAATTCTTTATGAATTGTTTAGGGCTTTAGTTGTCATGTCTACTGTGTACCAGCTTTGCTGTATTACACACCACCATTAAAGAATAAAGTAAATTGCTTACAAGCATTAAAGCTGTGTAGGCGCCTTGTGCAGATTTGAAACCCTGTTGCATTTCTCACAGTTCACTTTGCTCTTTTTGAATCATAGGAGAACTGTATATATGTTACTTTTTAGTAATATGTTAGAAGCAGAACATGCTTGTAGTTTGATAACTGCATTTTGTATATTTTAATCTGAAAAAGACGGATATTTTTCATTTCTTTCCATAGCTTTTGAACACCCCCTATTTAATAATCATTTCAATAAGCAATATAGAAGTATTGCAGTGGTGTCTGTTATTTGTCATAGGCTGCAAAAAGGTAACCTTTGGATGCCAATACATGATTTTAAAGTTTGCAGAGAAAGTATTATACAGTATGTACATTTGTCAGAGTAAATTTAATACACTATTATCATGTTAGCTGAGTTAATTCCATTAAATACTTAAATCAGAAGATGCAAGAAAAATACACTTTGAATTTTTGCAACAAAGTATGCAGCATTAAGTGAAGAATGTCCTCTGTAGTTAATTGGAATATTCCCACTAGGCTATCTATACTGTCTGATAGCCATTAGGCATTTATTTTATAAGGATCTGTGTATTTTTATATTGTAATTTTTGGCAGATTTATGTGTTCTTCATACCTTTTGTCAAGCTGTTACAGCCTCCAGAGTGTTTTTTTTAATCTGTTGAAGCATTTTACTCCCATGACTCTTCTACTATGAAAGAACATGATTGTTAAATATAATAATATTTAAAATGCTGAAGAAACTGAGAAAATTACTGATGCCTATTATATAATTAATGAAGATCTAGTTGATTGCATTTGTTTTATCTGTGGAGAATTTTTTAAGCTCCATATTGTTGCCAGCCTTGAGGCATTTGAATGACAGCTAGAGTGCTAGAGATAATGGAATATTCAGTTTTTGGGGGTCAAAATCCAATCAAGGATATTTTTTTTCTTTTTCTATATCTTGCAGCTATATAGCCAGTAATGGTTTTATCCGGGCTATATTGCTGTAAAACAATACTAAAGTCACCAAAAATAAAAGTTCACCAGATATATGCTGTTATAAATATAACTCACTTCAGAACCTGCTGTGCTAAATCACCCTGGCTGCAACACTACAGATGATGATGAGCAGTTAGTAAGAAGCATGACACATGCAACAGGCAGAATGGATTGTACTTTGAGGAAAAGGTGATACATTTACATTCCAGCATATCATTTTTGCTAAAAACAGCTAAAAATATGACATAGTTCTTTTAGTTTACTAAAAGCATTAGAAGAGCTAGCCATTATTTTTATAAACCTGTCAGTTGTGGTCCTTGAAAGACGATGCAGTACAATATAACTGATTTGTCTGAAAAGAATAATTATTTTGCCATCTCAGTACTTCAGTGGTTTAAACTTCTGAGTGTGTCATTAGCTGTAAACCCCTGACAGACCCTTATTTCTGATGTGTACTGTATTCATGAGTCATTTTCCCTTCTGCGTCTAATAGTCTATTAACATTATTCAAAGTAATGTTTCCCCACACCCCTCATACACATGTGGAAGGTACATTAGCTACAAAGCCACTACCCATATGGGTAGTACTAGATTACAACTTCAATGCAGTATCTGCTGTTTTTTCTTTTGCCTTATGTCCATCAAAATGGGATACTTGACTTCCATCTGGAGTCTTGCATCTACTAAACGAACCTAAAAGGCAGTTGCTTGTGTATAGCCTAATTAATTAAATTATCTATGAAGGTAATATAATTAACTACTTATAGAGGTTATTGGAACCACATTAATATTCATAACTCTGATAGAAAAATGGGTGTATAGTCCAATGTGGAACCAATAGCTGCCAGAAGAATCAGTTTAACTAACGGCTCTCAAGTGTTTGGCAATGCAAAGGTTATATGTAAGACTCTTAAGAGAATATTCTTAAAATGTTGCTTTGTATTTCTAGTGACAGATGTTCAATGTTTTACTTTACCTAAACTTGCATGGTCAATACCAGAAAGAGCCACTTTCAATGCATTAGCACAGCAGGCTGATATTGTAAACAGACAGACCATTGATGATGATGCCATAACTCTCATAACCATTACATAGCCTGGAAAACGTGGCACTCCATCCAGCAGATGGATAACTCCATAGACAGTGCCACAGGCTCACACACTCAGCAGAATAAGGAAATGGCATTAGAGTGTGGGAGGGCACGTTGCACAACACCTGTTTTATGTGAACAGCCTGAAGACTTTGAAGAAGGGACTGCTGCTTTACAGCTTAATCTACCCACTGTCATACCTGCAGAAAGGGGTGGCAGGCAAAGACATTTTCCTCAGTTAGCTCTAGAGACATAAAATGCCTTGGCTGTCCAGCACCAGATGTACTGTGATATAGTTCAGGCACACATCAGTGTTACTGAGAGGCAGGCAGAAAGGTTAGAATGTTGCAGTGCATATGTGAGGAATTTCACTAGTACATGAGAAGGGTGGAGGCCAGGCATAATGCTATGATGATCCTTATGCTTAGACTGACTACAAACTCAGCATCCACGTCCACCTTGACACACACACACACACACACACACACACACACACTCACACACACACACTCACACACAAATGCACACACATACTCAACACACACACACACACACACACACACACACACACACACACACACACACACACACACACACACAGCATCCACGTCCACCTTGACACACACACACACACACACACACACACACACACACACTCACACACAAACGCACACACATACTCAACACACACACACACACACACACACACACACACACACAGCATCCACGTCCACCTTGACACACACACACACACACACACACACACACACACACACACACTCACACTCACACACAAACACACTCACACACACACACTCACACACACACGCACACACATACTCAACACACACACACACAAACACACACATAAAGACTTACCACACACACAGACACATGCAGACACACGTAGACATTTACCAAACCACACTTGCACACACACACACACACACACACACACACACACACACACACACACACACACACACACACACACAAACACACACGCACACACATTCAAAACGTAGCTGTATGTAGACAGGATGCTGTTACATGGACAGAGGACAGGTAGAAAGGACCTCAAGTGCATCTAAAGAAAGTGCTATAAGGATACAGGATTTCCAGGGGGATGCAACCCAAAAGAAGACAGCAAGGCCTCAACAGCCTTCTACAGGATGTAGTAGAACTTCTCAGTCAAGACCTAGGTCCAGTAGCACTACCATATCAAGATCTAAAGGTTCCCCTGTATCTAGTAGATTCTTGCATCATAGCAACTCAGCATCAAACTCACATGCCAGCACTTGCTCAAGCTGTATGCGACCATCACCCATATTATCCCTAGATGACCCTCGTGTATGGCACCATTGATATATTAGTCAAATGTCAAATCACAATAACAACGTCAGCAGTCACCCAACAGTCACTCTCCAGATATGGATATTCATGCATAATCCTTTGACTACATTTGAGAATGAATGATGAGAATGCAAAAAAAAAAAAAATCGTTTAAGGTTTCCAAAGTACAGTAGTCAATGTAGGGAGACTTTCCCTTATAACTCTATGCATATCTAACTGCATTTCCCTTTACATTCAAGCCAGTAAAACGAGCCCTGTAGTAACTTCCTCCCCTGTACTGAACACATGATGACAGCAGTAACTTTCTGTTGCAACACGTCTGATGCACAGTACCAGTTGACCATGAACCATAAAGCATAGCCAATAGTATAAATATGGGATATGTTTCAAATAACTTAAAAAACAAAGCTGGATTTGAAAACTACAGTACTCAGCCATATAGTAACTGTCCAGCCTCATGGCTTTCTTTATTGCTATATATGAAAACCAGTACTGTGACAACACAACATAAAAAAGGACACATGCTTTCCTTTACAGTATGAGTTCTTGGTGCACTTATTGCAGCCTTCTGTACTCACTGCATTGAAAATGTTAATATTACCATTATGTATACTGCAGTTCACATTGTCTTCTAATATTGTTTGACATCCTGCAAAAAGACACAAAATAGCCCAACAAGAGCCAAACTTATAAAAAGACTAAACCAGGAAAAACTGTAGAAAAATACTGCTTTAATCACCAAAGTCCACAGAACTTAGCACTTTCACCATAATACATATGGCATCATCAGAGTCAGTGGAACATATTAAAACACCCTTATAAATAGTTACATCATTTTGCTACAACCAATCAAATTCATCAATACATTAATTCATTAGTCTAAAATAATTAATCAAAAAATAAATAAAAAATGCATCTTACTAAACTGTTCCAGTTGCTTTAAAAAACCCATATAATCATTAAAAATATTGGTATATGTTTGGATAAATATAATAATAAACTCATAACATTTTCAAAACTCATAAATGTCATATTAAAATATATATTAATATATATATATATATATATATATATATATATATATATATATATATATATTTTTTTTTTTTTCATTATAACATTGCACCTATTTCCATTTATATAACCATATAGTATTAAATACAAATGTGTGTACATAGTGTCATATAAATGAATAGCAATAAGACTGCCAATGGAAAAACATGATTTTAACTAGTTGATAATGTTACTCCTTGCCTTCAAGTAGGGAAAAATTGATATACTCTCATTTATAGCCGGATGTTGGGTGGCATTTAATCTAATTTGCCAAGCTGTTTCCAACATTTCCACCTTCACCTTGTCATCACCCTCTCATATATCTGGTGTAACTCGACCCAGTACAAAAAATATAAACTTTTTAAATTTTAAACAAACTGTAGTATGCATATACAAAGCATTAACGGTATCTTTATTCTTAATAGCTCTAACATGTTCTTCAATTCTTTCCTTCAATTTCCTAACCGTCTTTCCCACGTAAAATGCAGAGTATGATGTACAGTTAGCTATGTATACTACCATTGTTGATTTACAACAACATCTTCCTGGACAGGGAATTGTCCTATTATAACCCACTATGTTAACATAGGGCCCTTCATTTATGTATCTACACATATTTCATGCTCCGCATTTATACATCCTTGAATAACCTTTATTGAGTGGTGTTTGTTCCAAAATGCTTTTAATATTTTTCCTTTACTAAAAACAACGCTTATCGTATCACCTACAATTTCTTTTGTATTGGGACTAAAACTAAATTCCCAAATTTTCTGCATAGTGTCCACTATGAAGGGTGCCTGATGATTAAATTTTAAAATCATCAAATTATTCTTAAATGGTTCATTAGCTTCCTTCTGTACTATACTTCCCCATCCTAAAATGGGAGGGAATTGGGTAGCCCTCTTTGTCCTTATTTCTCTTTTGATATTAATCAAAAGTTTTAGAGAGTAGCCTCTCTCTAGAATCATCCCTACTAACTTATAGAGTTCCTCTTCAAAAATCTTATTGTCACTGACCAAACGTGACAATCTCACCATATGGCCCTTGACCACACTCTTCTTTTGATAATGTGGATGACTACTTCCATAATGTAACAAAGAATTACTGTATGTCTTTTTTCTGAATATTGTACCTTGCATCCCTTCATTAGTTTTTGTTAAATGTATATCTAGAAAATATATATTGTCTTCGTTCCAAGTACTAGTAAATGTAAAGAAGCTTGTAGCTGAATTTAAATATTCTATAAATTCTATTGCTTCCAGTTCGCTGCCCTTCCAAAGAATTAGTATGTCATCCAGAAATTTACTGTACAGCAATATTTTCTCCTTAAACTTAGAATCAAAAATAAAGACCTCCTCCCAGTGTAATAGTACTAGGTTGGTAAACCCTTGGACACATTTTGCCCCCATAGCTACACCTAACACTTGCCGGAACATTTCCCCTTCAAAGGTCAAGAATTTATTTCTCAAAATCAACTCCATCAAAGCCACTAATAGATTGACTTTTCCTCCTTCAAACCTATCATGTCTAGTTAGACTCTCCCTAAAATATTCCAATCTTTACATATGTGGAATAATTGGAAACAAATTTATAACATTGATGGTGAGAAAAGACCCTGTAAAGGTTTTATTAACTTCCCTCAGGCATTCCAAACAGTTCCAGGAATCCTTGATTATGTGGTCTACACCTAAATTAATCCCCTGTATTGTCTTGTCCACATAAGATGCCAAAGGTTCCATTTTTGAGCCCATGGCCGCTACAATGGGCCTAAAAGGAAGGGTTTTCTATGCATTTGTGCACTTTTGGATCCCAAATAATACCGGTGTCACTGGGTGTTCTACATTCAAAAAATCAAATTTACATTAATTTATTTCCCTTTGAAAAATTGCGTCTAACATAAACAAATCAATTTTATGGTAAGCTATGTACATTTCAATGAGTGATGCAGTTTGGTATGTAAATGTATCACTTAAAATTTCGTGCATCTTAGCAACATAGTCAAAATGAGCCATGATAACTACCCCTCCCCCTTATCAGGCTTCATTATTCTCACCTCATGGTTATTAGCTGAATCAAACAGTATTTTTCTTTCTTCAGTACTTAAGTTGTCATAATCTATTAGTCTTTCAAAATTACTCAAACCCCTCTTAACTTCATTAATGCATAGTTATTCAAACATTAACACTTCCTTGTGCAGGGGGTTATAAAAAAGGGCTTTTCCTTTTAAGTGTATTCAAAGTGTTGTTTAAATTGTTTACACCATAATTTTGTTCCCTAAAGAATAAACCCAAATGCATTTGCCTTGTAAACATTTTTAGACTAATATAATAGCCAAAAAAATTCAAATGTAATGCAGGAACAAATGTAAATCCTTTGCTTAATAATTATCATGATATACATCATTTATTATTAAAGCACTGTAATTGTAAATGGAAAACCCATTTCTTTGGCAGTAAACAATACTATTACCAGAAACATTTACATCACTCATTTGCAACGCATTGTAAACTTCTATGTCCTGCTGTTCACATACAGCATTAATGTCATTATCGACCATTATCATCGATTCCTGGCACTCCATTGCCATTTGTTGTTCTGAAAATTGTTGTGTCGATAGTGATATCCCCTCTCCATTAGTTTCTCTCCTCATTCAAGTCAGAGAAATCAAATTTAGGTAACTGTAGCCACTCTTTGATATTCCTTTGCTCAGGGCGTGCTGTACTTGCTTCTGGTGCTGTATTGTTCACCGCCTGCAGCCCGGGTGTGGAATGCAAAGTGAACAACTTCACTTGCGAGTCTGTCAACGTATCACGTACTGCGTTCCTGGCCTCTCTTCCAACCAATAATGCTGTAAGTTTCTGAACTGAGGATGTAAGTTCAGAAATCAACGCCTCTATTTAATCCGGTGCCAAAAACTTAAACAAAAAAATAAACCAAGCCACTGGTTATACACAACAAGCATACAAAATAATGTTAATAAAATGCCCTCAGTTAAACCAACGCAACATAATACATACGGCATCATATATATATATATATATATATATATATATATATATATATATATATATTAATATATATTTTAATACGACATCTATGAGTTTTGAAAGTGTTATGAATTTATTATTATATTTATCCAAACATATACCAATATTTTTAATGATTATATTTGTTTTTTAAAGCAACTGGAACAGTTTAGTAGGATGTATTTTTTATTTATTTTTTAATTAATTATTTTAGCTTCATGAATTAATGCATTGATGAATTTGATTGGTTGTAGCAAAATGATATAACTATTTATGAGTGTTTTAATATGTTCCACTGACTCTGATGATGCCGTATGCATTATGGTGAAAGTGCTAAGTTCTGTGGACTTTGGTGATTAAAGCAGTATTTTTCTACAGTTTATCCTGGCTTTAGTCTTTTTACAAGTTTGACTCTTGTTGGGCTATTTCGTGTCTTTTTGCTAGTTATTTGAAGTCAGGTAGCTGCAGATAAATTTTCTGCTTTATCGGCGACTTTTAGTTGCGTTGGTGAAACTGAGGACATTTTATTAATATTATTTTGAATGCTTGTTGTGTATATTCAGTTGCTTGGTTTATTTTTTTGTTTAAGTTTTTGGCACCAGTTTAAATGGAGGCGTTGATTTCTGAACTTACATCCTCGGTTCAGAAACTTACAGCGTTATTGGTTGGAAGAGAGGCCAGGAACGCAGTACGTGATACATTGATGGACTCCCAAGTGAAGTTGTTCACGTTGCATTCCACACCCGGCGGTGAACAATACAGCACCAGAAGCAAGTACAGCATGTCCTGAGCAAAGGAATATCAAAGAGTGGCTACAGTTACCTAAATTTGATTTCTCTGACTCGAATGAGGAGAGAAACGAACAAAGAGGGGTAATATTGCATTTGAACAAACAGATAGATAAGTTTGGTGATTTGTGTCATAAATACAGGGGCCTCCAGATGGACAACTCGTTCTTGACAAAATCTGTTTCACTTAAACAGGTGTCTAAAGGACTAAAGGTTTGGAAGTTACCAATGGGTGTGGAAGGTGACTCGACAGTGTTTAAACAACTGGTTGATTTATTCAACAGAACAGGTTTGGAAATGTGTGACATTATTATTAAGAACAATTTGAATAGACTGGCCATTATGGAAAAAGAAATAGAGACTTTAAATGAGAATATCGTGAATGACTTGTTATTTTCTTAGCAGGTTGTTAAGTACCATTCCATGTTAGATAATGTGAAATGTTCTGTGAACAAAAATATTAAAATTAAAACTAAAAAGTTATTGAGGGATTCGGAAGACTACAAAAACAACAAAGCATATCCCTTTGCGTCTAATACTAAAGATGATGTTAGAAATACTAACAGGGTGAGGGGAAATGTTAATGTTGATGTGTGTTTAAATTGTGAGGGCAGTAATATTGATGACAATGAATAACCGAGTAAAGAAGACCAGCGTTATTTAGCTACAGGGGCCAAAGTAAGGAGATCAGAATGTCTAATGAACAAGAAAGGCGAGGCCAACGTTATCAAGTCCAGGGCAATTTATATCACTATTGACATAACAATTTTCAGACCAACAAATGGCAATGGAATGCCAGGAATCGATGATAATGGTCGATAATGACATTAATGCCTTATGTGAACAGCAGGACAGAGAAGTTTACAATGTGTTGCAAATGAGTGATGTAAATGTTTCTAGTAAGAGTATTGTTCACTGTCAAAGAAATGGGTTTTCCATTTACAATTACAGTGCTTTAATAATAAATGATGTATATCATGATTTATTAAGCAAAGGATTTACATTTGTTCCTAAATTTCATTTGAATTTTATTGGCTATTATATTAGTCTTAAAATGTTTACAAGGCAAATGAATTTGGGTTTATTTTTTAGGGAACAAAATTATGGTGTAAACAATTTAAACAACACTTTGAATACACTTAAAAGGAAAAGTACTTTTATACCCCCAATGCACAGGGAAGTGTTAATGTTTGAAAAACTATGCATTAATGAAGTTAAGGGGGTTTGAGTAATTTTGGAAGACTAATAGATTATGACAACTTAAGTACTGAAGAAAGAAAAATACTGTTTGAGTTAGCTAATAACCATGAGGTGAGAATAATGAAGCCTGATAAGGGGGGATGGGATGTTATCATGACTCATTTTGACTATGTTGCTAAGATGCACGAAATTTTAAGTGATACATTTACATACCAAACTGTATCACTCAATGAAATGCACATAGCTTACCATAAAATTGATTTGTTTATGTTAGACGCACTTTTTCAAGGGGAAATAAATGAATGTGAATTTGATTTTTTGAATGCAGAACACCCGGTGACACTGGTATTATTTGGGATCCCCAATGTGCACAAATACATAGGAAACCCCCCTTTTAGGCTCATTGTAGTGGCCATGGGCTCAAAAACGGAACCTTTAGCATCTTATGTGGACAAGGAAATATGGGGAGTTATTTTAGGTGTAGACCACATAATCAAGGATTCCTGGAACTGTTTGGAATGCCTGAGGGAAGTTAATAAAACCTTTACAGGGTCTTAACTCACCATTGATGTTATAAATTTGTTTTCAATTATTCCACATATGGAAGGATTGGAATATTTTAAGGAGAGTCTAACTAGACATGGTAGGTTTGAAGGAGGAAAAGTCAATCTATTAGTGGCTTTGATGGAGTTGATTTTAAGAAATAACTTCTTGACTTTTGAATGGGAAATTTTCCGGCAAGTGTCAGGTATAGCTATGGGGACAAATTGTGCCCCACGGTTTGCCACCCTAGTACTATTACACTGGGAGGAGGTATTTATTTTTTATTCTAAGTTTAAGGAGAAAATACTGTTGTACATTCGATTTCTGGATGACATACTAATTCTTTGGAAGGGCAGCGAAGCGGAAGCAATAGAATTTATAGAATATTTAAATTCAACTACAAGTTTCTTTAAATTTACTAGTATTTGGAACGAAGACAATATAGATTTTCTAGATATACATTTAACAAAAACTAATGAAGGGATGCAAAGTACAATATTCAGAAAAAAGACATACAGTAACTCTTTGTTACATTATGGAAGTAGTCATCCACATTATCAAAAGAAGAGTGTGGTCAAGGGCCATATGGTGAGATTGTCACGTTTGGTCAGTGACAATATGATTTTTGAAGAGGAACTCGATAAGTTAGTAGGGATGTTTCTAGAGAGAGGCTACCCTTTAAAACTTTTGATTA
The DNA here is from genome assembly GCF_019279795.1 of Protopterus annectens. NCBI lineage: Eukaryota > Metazoa > Chordata > Ceratodontiformes > Protopteridae > Protopterus > Protopterus annectens. Next base: position 681,421,981 of record NC_056741.1, on the reverse strand, counting down.
ATATCAAAAGAGAAGTAAGGATAAAGAGGTCTACCCAGTTCCCTTCCATTTTAGGAGGGGGATGTATAGTACAGAAGGAAGCTAATGAACCATTTAAGAATAATTTGATGATTTTAAAATGTAATCATCAGGCACCCTTTATAGTGGACACTGTGTGGAAATTTTGGGAATTTAGTTTTAGTCCCAATACAAAAGAAATTGTAGGTGATACGTTAAGCGTTGTTTTTGGTAAAGGAAAAAATATTAAAAAGCATTTTGGAACAAATACTGGTCAATAAAGGTTATTCAAGGATGTATAAATGTGGAGCATGTAGAATGTGTAGATACATAAATGAGGGGCCCTATGTTAACATAGTGGGTTATAATAGGACAATTCCCTGTCCAGGAAGATGTTGTTATAATTCAGCCATTGTAGTCTACATAGCTAACTGTACATCATGCTCTGCATTTTACATGGGAAAGACGGTGAGGAGATTGAAGGAAAGAATTGTAGAACTTCTTAGAGCTATTAAGAATAAAGATACCTTTAATGCTTTGTATATGCACACTACAGTTTGTTTAAAATTTAAAAAGTTTATATTTTTTGTATTGTGTCGAGTTACACCAGATATACGAGGGGTAGATGACAAGCTGAAGGTGGAAATGTTGGAAACAGCTTGGCAAATTAGAATAACTGCCACCCAACATCCGGGTATAAAATGAGAGTATATCTATTTTTCCCTACCTGAATACAAGGGCTAACATTATCAACTAGTTAAAAACATGTTTTTCCATAGGCAGTCTTATTACTATTCATTTATATGACACTATGTACACACATTTGTATTTAACACTGTATGGTTATATAAATGGAAATAGGTGCAATGTTATAATGAAAATATATATATATTTTAATATATATTTTAATATGACATTTATGAGTTTTGAAAGTGTAACAAGTTTGTTATTATATTTATCCAAACGTATACCAATATTTTTAATGATTATATGTTTTTTAAAGCAACTGGATCAGTTTAGTAAGATGTATTTTTTATTTATTTTTGATTAATTATTTTAGATTAATGAATTAATGCATTGATGAATTTGATTGGTTGTAGCAAAATGATGTAACTATTTATAAAAGTGTGTTAATATTTTCCACCGAGTCTGATGATGCCGTATGTATTATTGTGAAAGCACTAAGTTCTTTGGACTTTGGTGATTAAAGCAGTATTTTTCTACAGTTTATCCTGGCTTTTGTCTTTTTACATTGTTTGACATCCTGCTAGAATACTTCTCAGATGTTCACCAGGCTTGATCCACATATCTTAAACCTGTACTTACTTGGAAATAAGTGAATAGGAGAGCACCATATAAAAAAAATCGGGTTTATATCATAACCTCGAATTCGCATAACATCGAACATCCATAACCTCAAATTCTTTGAATCTGTTCATGTGGAGGGCTGCACCCCCCCCCCACTAATTATATATACCAACTCCGAGGTCACACTACAGTGTAGAAGGGACATATTTACTTATCCTCACTGTACCGTGATCCGACAAGTATAGATTCAATGAACGGCACATTTGAGGTTATGGCCGTTCTATGTTATGGGAATTCGATGTTATGATATACACCCAAAAAAAGCAGTACCTATTTTGAGATTCTCAGTATTATTCTTAATGCCTTTATCACTGACTGTGCAGGTGATAGGTGAATGTTATGCCATAAAGCAGATCTTTCATCTTACTTCAATACAATGCACAGTAAACAATCAAATAAATCAATGAAAAAAAAAAATTTTTGGAGGAAAAGAAAAAAAAAAGTCTGATGTGCAATTTCAGCTGACAACCATAGTCCATAAGTACTTTATGCATCAAGCATTACCTGTGTGATTTTTTTTTTTTTTTGTTTCACTTCATTCAGTAAGTGAATGCCATGGCCCATAGTTATAGCTCTCAACTGTCCAGATTTTCACAGGGTGTCCAGATTTTTGCCTCATATTTTTGGTCTCTTCCTCATAAAATGTGTGGTTTTCTGGAAATCACTGAGGACTTAAGTTACAAAATAATTATGTACATATGGGTTTCAGACTTCATAGCTTTCAGATATCATATGCAAACACAAATCCTGTTATTCTGAGAACATTCTATGTTTATAAATAGAGCAATATTTAAAATCTGTTCCTATTTTTGAGTCTCTGTCCCCCTCATTATTTTAGGCTTTGTCCATGTTTATTTTACTAAGGGTTTGAGAGGTATGCCAATAGCTGTGGACCGGATTCCATCTCTTTGCCTATGCAGCCTTATGACATACATGAGCCTGTTGCAGGGTTCCCATTCTACAGCCGTCAGCTGACCACATTCAATATCATCACTGTTGGAAGGAATAATATAGGGAGCTTTACTGCCATTATGGGACAGTTGAGCACTAGATGAAAGTAAGATCGCATTGTGCAGAACACAACATGTGGTGATCATCCTGCATGCAGTAGCATGGTCCTATTGAAGGGCACTCCCAGACTCGTCCAGTAAATGGAATGGACTTTCAGCAAGCCAAATTCTCATTGAATGAAAATACAATTCTGGGACAGTTTCATTTCAAACAATCCCCAGATTATTTCTTATTTGGACTGAAATGGTTGAAGACATAAGCCAAGGAGCTTTTTATATATATATATATATATATATATATATATATATATATATATATAGAGAGAGAGAGAGAGAGAGAGAGAGAGAGTATAATAAAAGTGGAGTTTTAAAGCTGAGTTTGGGCTAACCAAATGTTTTTTGAAGTATTAGCATGTTGGAGTTTCTGCAAAATGGCTAGGATATCACGTGGTTTATTGAACAAGTTTAGCCCTGCCAAAGTAGAGTCCTGCCTACCTACATGCATTTAGAGGATTTACTTCCAAACCTCAGAATAAAACTGATATACATTTAGAGCTTTTGAAAGTGCTTCAGCTGTAAACCCAGTATCGCTTAAGAAAATGAGACTGAGCTTAAAGGTAACCACATGTACTGTTTATTAATTCTGCCCCTAACTCTTGAAGTGACTAAAGCGAATAAAATAATGTTAAACACAACAGCACAGAAACGTATGCTAATGGCAATAGACAGCAACAAGAATCAAATAATAAGTTACTTAAAGTCATTTCGTTGTACCTGAACTGACATAACTTAGTTCACTAGCCCACATTTTGCTCTTGTTCATTTCAAACTGACATGATTTAAAAAGTATATTAACAAAGATGATTTTTTTTCCCCTGAAGATATCATTTTCCAATTTTTTCTTTTTCATTCCTTAGGTGAACCTGTATGCGGGCGACGATGTATTCTGGCCTGGATATATTTCTATGGTAAATTAAACCCTTGCATTCATGAACAACTAGATTTCTGTTTAAGCACAATGGAGGCAGTCTTGGAGTAACATATGCTTCTTTATAACTGAGAGGTTGTTTAATATTTGGAGTATTTGACATGCTGTGGTCTGTATTCCAAAAGACTCACAGCAGTACATTAGAGACCTTCCTAGTATCAAAGCATGAATCTGCATGAAGAACAGGGTGGATTATTGGCTGCGGAGTGAATGAGCCATAGACATTGCTTTGAATTTTTCTACACTGTTAATGTAATGCAGTACAAAGGAACATCGTTAGGCAAACATGACATCCCCAACCTGTCAGTGATGGGCATCAAGCTTCTATTGGGTGAGGGGCTGAGAGAGAGGAAAACACAGATATAGATGTGCTTTGTCTGAGTACCTGTCAGTGGTGGCTGCAAGTGTCTGGAGCTGGGAAACCACTTAGTAGATAATGCGGATATGCAAGCACATCATGGTGAATCATTAGGCAGCAAACACATGTATGGAGAGTTTGTAATAAATATAAGGGCTTTGGGAATGGGAATGCAGCCACAGTATCAGGTGGCAATAATCCCACTGGCAACTTCTAATGTAAAATTGCACTGCCAAGTAAGACAGAAGTTAATATGGGGCTGGAAGACATCAGGATAGACAGGGGGGATAGTAGGGTCAAAATAAAAGAAAAGCAGGACATATGAGCAAGGTTTAATGGTGTGTAAAGGCATAATGTTGGTAAAAGGAGGAACTGATGGCAGATATGAGAGATATAGCCCATTATTGAAAGAAAGCGTGCACTCATAAGTGAAAAATGCAGCAGTGGAATGTGGAACAGGGGGAAAACACAGTGTCCATCACTGTCAGTGGGAACTAGGCATGCAGGGGTTTCCACTGTATGCAACCATGCTTCAGCATACACCAAGGTGTAGGGTAATTGATTTTTTTTCATTAAATATGCCTTGGTACATGGTCTAAATTTTTAAACATTGAGGAGGCTATCAAATTTGTACTCGGCATTCCTGAAACTTCAGGTGAGCTTTATCAATCTGTACTTGCTCAAACGTGTGGGGCACCAAATATACTGATGCTTCTTGAGTCAAGAGTAAAGCAGGAGTCTGACAATGAATGCTTATATACTCCCTTATTACATGCATGTTCTACACAAGGAAACAAACAAGCCTTATTATGGATCATAGCAATATTTTAAATGGGAAAGTCTGACTAGCAAATCCAGGCCCAAGACTGCAATAAGATTAACAAGTTTTTGACAATATAAATGTCATCTGATATGGCTTATACTATAAAAATAAAAATGTTTCAAGAAGACAGCAAACTAAAAACTACATTATCACATTTCTATTACCATATTGCATTGGTTCATCTACATACAGTAGCTAATATAATAGTTTTATAGAATGTTTTGAAGTCATATAACATTGCTCAAGTGGCTGCATATTTTCCATATTTAACTGCATTTTGTCACACACTAAAAATTTAAAATAAGACATTATAGACAGACAATTAACTGTTTTGTCTTATCCATAAAACACTGTCATGGATATAGCATACACTCAAAGCTATACCTCCATGTCTATAGTTTACTCAGTTCCTGTTAGAAAGTCCACAAATGGCTATGGCAGCAGTCTGCTACAGAAGGTAGACTAGTAACTGAAGCCCATAAGTGGAGGTTAATGCTATTTGTGTTTGATTGTGCAGATACCTGGAGGGTGAGGAAGGCTGATATGTGGGAACTATAATATAAGAAGTCTAAATAACTGCAGTCACTGATAAAAAAAAAAAACAAATGCTGTAATGCAACCAAATCAAACACATTACACAGAGTGACACCCAACTGATTTATTTATTTATTTTTTCCACAGCTTAGTTAGTATTAATGTAATTATTGAAAGGAATCATTTCATTTATTTATTCATTTGTAACTCAGGTGTGCTGACCCATGGACCCTTTTCAGCCACAATTTGGACCAAAAGACACAATCAAATACATGGGACACATTTCTTGGGGGGTATTGCTAAGGTAAGTATATATAAAATATATACACTAAAGTCTAATTAGTGTCACAGAAAAAAAAATGTGTCAGAATTGGTAACCACATTATGAATAGTTAACCTTAACATATTTACAATATTTAGGCAGGGGGAAAAAAGAAAATAGAGAAGTGTAGCATGATGCTTTCAGCATTTTTGTCTATAACTGTAGCATTTGCTGGCAGCGGGAAAATAACTTGCAACTTGGAGAGACAGCCTAAAGACTAAATAAAAATAATACACTGTAGATGTTGAAGTACAGAGCTGTTATGATTTGAATTTGCAGTGTGACAGCTCTGATGTAATATATGCTTACTAAAGCAGGAATGCTAAACAAGAACGTATATATAGGTTATATAATAATGAGCATTAATTAATTTAGCTGTTTTTCTGAAAAATGTAGATAGCAAAACACTGTGGAAAATGTAAGTTAGTTGTAGTTAAACTAAGAAGTGGAATACAGTGAACAGAACAAACGTGGCAGCATGATGTTTCTGTCAAGCAAGATAAGTGGCAAGTAATAACTGTTGTTGTAGAGTAGCATCATTCGAAAGCAAAACACAACAGAAGTCAAAGCATGAGAAGTCTGTGCTACTGCTGCTCAAAATAATTAGAGTAATAAGCTTATTTGTGAGGACTGTTCCATAAAACACAGTCTGCTGGAAACAGCAGAACTTAAAAGTGAAGGAGAAAAATGAATGCAAATTTATTTTACATAAATTATCCCTAGAGTTAATGGATGTATAATGAACCAGAAAGGAAGATTAATATTAATAACGACTGAGAGCTTCAAAGCCATATTAAACAGCATATTGTGGTAAATGGCACTGGAAAGAAACAACAGCAGTTGTCATAAAGTGTTTCATAAGAGATGAGTTGTTTACACTCTTATCACTTAGACCCCAGGGATCAAAGTACTAAGGGTAAAAATCCATTCCCCTTACTGATACACAACCTTTGACATTCTGATCTCCTAGTGAGCATCTCCTGGAGTCTCATTTTAAATCTCCATATTTCTGGAAACAAGTATTATTTTTGTAAATGTTTTATGCACATTTAAAATCTTGGCTAATGCTTCTTATGTAAACTGCTACAAAAATGTAAAATCTTGACAAAGGCTTATTGCACATAATGGGCTAGATTCATGAACACCTACACTAAGTGCTGCTATTGTATCTGTGTTGTGGTGTGCCATGCACATAGAAGTGCACTATTTTGTATTCAGAGCCTCAAAACAACAGTAAAAGCAGAATATTCAAATGAATGGCATAAGGAGAAGAATTACATGCTAATTAACCAATCCAACGTGGAGGAGCTATTCAGGCACCTATAAAGTGATCCTGTTCAATCAGTGCTGCCTATTGCCTTGAAATCTACTCTTTGGATTACAGCCACAGTTACACTTAGAATAAGAAATGTTAGGGTTTGCTGCTGTCATCATTAGCCTGCATGTGCAACAAACTTTAATTCAAGGTGCTGCTGCTACTTCCAGACTTCAGCCTATAAGAAGAAAGGTGTTTAGACCCAATTTGACTTATCAAGGATGCATGACACAAATATTGTAGAGTGATATGGTGTGGACACTAGAAATATGCAACTTCTGTACCCTCACCTAATGTGCCTGGGAAATCATGGAGAACCTATCCCAGTGAAACCAAGGTATGTGCATTATTAAGTATACTAGCTACAGATACTTTCCTGAGACCCACAATGGATTTATTAGGGCTATCACAGGCTTCAGCTTCTAGAATATAGAATATTACATCATTTTCTAAATGCAGTGCTACAACATGCAGGAGAGTATATCTGTTTCCCCGTGCTCCCCAGAGAAGACAGCAAGATCTATGTAAGAATTTTATGAAATTGCATACTTCCCTGAAATTCTGTGG
>NC_056741.1:681362199-681409699 GCF_019279795.1 Protopterus annectens | reverse complement strand
TAGTGATAATCATCTCAAGTGTGTGTTTTTAATGACCCAGATGGATGGTTTACATGCAGAGGGGGTGCTGTTTGTGTGAATGTAGTGATGCTTAAGGAGCATATGTTCATGTTGCAAGACAAAAGGTTGAGGAAACATCACAAATGCATACTTTAACTACTTGTTTAATAATGTTTCCTTAATTTTGTTTTTTTTCTTCATTCTTTGCTCACCATTTGGTATTGCACACTCTTGACTGGCAGCTGTCCCTAGCATTGAATAAGAGATCACTTCTTAAGGCAAAAACCTGAAAAATTTAGTTTGGAATGCCATCAGTAGTGCAACTGAAAATGGTGCAGGTATGCTTTCATCAGCACTCTGGACAATACCGAGTGAAGAAATTTCATTTCAGCTAGCTATCTCTGTGGCACAAGGTATAAATTAATCGAGCATACAGAAATAGGCTAAATAATGTAGGGTTTAAATACAGTTCACAAATATGTTTTTTTTCCTGACTGGATTCAGATTAAATATTGACACCCGATTTTATATAAAAGATGAACAGGTTGAAGTCTTTGACAAATGCCAAAAATTTACCTGTAGTCCATGTCAACTGATGTTACAAATGCGTTATTGTTATAAACTCACTTCATCTCATTATTATTAAAAATTGGTGCTATGTATATTGTAACATATGACATTTTATGAAGTATGATAACACAAACGCAGTAAACATGAGTAATGTGTGTATACGTGTTACATATGTTGGAGAACTTTTCCATATCTCACAATTATTCATTATAACAATAATATATTTTATTGTGAAATTTTATGTCATGAGTAGTTATATATATGTCATTTTCTGTGTGCCCCTTTCTGAGCAATTGCCATTACGGAAATCCTGATTATGTATAACCTATATGCTACTTCTGATGTGGTAAGCAGATTTGAAAAGGATGAATGTGTCATTTTAATGTTATATATACTATGCTCCTAGTTATATAAATTATTTAATTGTGTTAGTTTGACATACGTGCTTTTTTGTTTGCCTTTTGCATTTGCTTGCTATATAAAAACCTAACTGAACTATTAAAAGAAATCAACCATACTTATTTTTCTATGCAGATTAATACTTATTAAGAATCATGCAAATTATAGCTTTAATAATGCCACATAAAAGAAAGTGACATCATGGCTTAAACATGTCTTCCTTCAAAATAAATGTAATTGAATATGTTAGTCACTGATACATGCACTAGAAATAATATTGTTAAAGCAATCAAGATAAAATGAGCTCTTTACCTACCTTATGGGATTTTAAATTGTGACAGCTTCTAAAGCTTTGATCTTGGTCACAGCATGAAACAGAACACATTTTGAGATTACCTTGATTCATCACTGGTGTCTAGAGATTATTTCATGTGTGGTTCATTCACTCTTGCATGAACCCATTGATGCCTATTTTATCAAGAATGCTAGACTGGGCTACAAATAAAAATGTTTTAATATGTTTAAAAATGCTTTACATCTGGGGAAGGTATACTAAGGCCATTCAACCTGCACTAATATAACTATGTGATGTAACTTATGAGGTCTCCAAATTCAGGTATAAGTTAAACATTTCCTCAAAAAACAATTTAGCCTATTAGTCTCAGTCCAATGAGCTTTAATGAGCTCATCTGATAAAAACTTAACAAAATAACCATCATTGCATGGATGTAGCACAAACACAATGATCTATAGCTATTTTATATCTATATCTATGTATATATATATATATATATATATATATATATATATATCTGTGTGTATGTGTGCTATATATATATATATATATACACAGCTAGTTCTACAGTGTCTGATTACTGTTTACCTATGCAATATTGTACAAAATCATATTAAGCTGTAGAATAAGATATACATACTACTTTAACAGTATGATAGTATAACTGTTGCATTCACAGTACATGAAAATATTGAAAGAAGTATGCATATTAGATAGCAATCACAACTCAGCATTATCTTCAATGACTCTGATAGCTTTTAATTTGTTTTTATTTCATTTATTTCCAAAACATGTAAGTCCACTAAGCACAAATGCTTTCTTTTTTAAGGATGACCTGGAGCATTGTCTGGTTATATGACTTGTTCAGAGTAACACAGAACACAAATGGGGTCTGAGAGAATGAAATATATGATTACAGGAGAAAGGTTGTTCATTCGGCATAGCCTTACTCTTCTGTACTAAACACCCAAGTCATGATTATTCCCATTTATGTGCAACATGATGTCAAACACAAGATAAAGTAATTAGGAAATAAGTGAGTTGTTCTCATTTTAACTACAAATAAATATTTGTATGTGCGTTAATGTATAATGTTGTCACATATCACGGTAGCAGTATACATGGTTGGTGTGAGTAGTTTGTAAGTTAAAACTGTCATGCACTTCATCTTACACAGGCAGTCTTGTCTAATTCTAGTGCATCATAATGATAAGTGTAATCATTTGAAGTGAAACCATTTTAATTTTTCATTTGTAATTATCAGTCCTGATGGTAAAATACACTGAGAAGAGTGTGCGTACACTGTAAGTAGCAGTAAACTCACTACACAATGTCAACAAATTGTAGTAGATGCACCATTTTAACTAGAAGTTTGCAACATTGAGAACGAGTTAAGTATTGTATCTTCTCTATGAGTAATGATGTTAAAAATTATTCTGCAGTGACCACTGTTTGTCCTTTTGTTAGTTAGGTTAGGCTAATAAAACTCTGGAAAGAAATGAGGATTTTTATAAAATGGCTGTGCTGGTTAAAACAAGCATATCCCAAATCTGTCAATTTACCTGTCTGTGTGTTTGATTGCTCATCTAGAGGTCCATGTAGATAGAGCCCATTAAAAGCAGATTCCAAGTTAGAAAAGTTCCAGATATAAAACGTATACAAACAAAAAGTTCACAATATTAAGACAATTTCTACAGATGCAGAAAGCAATATGCTTAGTGAACAAGGAAGCAAGTGAAGACTTTTTCCATATTGTTTTTATTAAAATTTTGCATTAATTTTGTGGCAAGTAAATGAGGTTCTCATGGGAACACTAATTAGTTTCACCACTCTCCAATATAGAACTTGTTCAGATATAAAGAAGAAAAGATGACATATATAACACACTATTTTGACACAATAGGTAATTATACATGTTTCAGCATCTGTCAGTTACGTAGCCAAACTGGTTCCCTAGGCTGTTTGATGTATCAGAATCTAAAAGTAATAAATAAGTGAAAGAGACAAATATGCAAACAAAGCAGCTATAGTTTTGCAGAGTGGCAAGCCCCCCCCCCACACCCTCCACACCCTTGACTATAATACATATATATATATATATATATATATATATATATATATATGTGTGTGTGTGTGTGTGTGTATGTATAAATAAATATATATATATATATATATATATATATATATATATATATATATATATATATATATATATATATATATATATATATACCAACTTCAGGATCACACAACAGTGGAGACAGGGAAAATCAGCAGGCATCCTGAAAAAGCAGTATGTAACAACATTTTCTCCTACAGACTGTAATCATAATCTGTGCACTTATCTATATAAGTATGTATGTATCTATCTGTCAGTATATGTATTAAAAATATATGGATCTATGCAGTTATTCAGACTGAAGTAACAGTGAACCACAAATGATCAAGTCTAAGTGCTCAAACCGCAAATCATTGAACGAAAAAAAAAAGATCACAGATCATGGTTTTGAAGGAGGACAAGCTCTCCTACACCCATCACTCCTAGTGCCAATTATATATATCAAATCCAAGATCATGCTGCAGTGAGGAAATGGTAATTCCTCCAAGTCCTTCTGTACTGCAATCCTAAAAAGAAAAAGCCAGCAATGCTCATTCATCTGTTTTTTAATCAACTGTACTGGCTCTTTCTCTTTTCAACAAACTCCTTTGTTGATCAAAGGCCAGTATCCTAAATAGATAGATAGATAGATAGATAGATAGATAGATAGATTGATAGATACAGATATCAATATAGATATAGATATAGATATAGATATAGATATAGACAGAGATATAGATACAGATATTTTCACTTTGAAATGACTGCACCTCAGAATAAAGTGAATTGTCCAGGACACCACAATCTTGGACTTATTACATCTTGAGGCATAGTTGCACCTTGCATGTCAAAGTTTTGAATACTGCAATTGTAATCCTAACATTGTCATTAAATCAACTTTCCCTTATTCAGAATGATCTTACTTACAACCTTTTAAAGATCAGTTCACCTTGCGTAAACTTGGCATTGTACTTTCCCTAAAAAGTGGGCCTACATGTGCAGTCCTTGTGGGATGTGGCTCTGACTCACCACATGGTTGAAACCTACTGGGAGCAATACGTGTTTACATTGTGGAGCTCATGCCTAATGAACCTTAAGCTGTTTTGGAGATGTCATTATGATTGCCCTTACAGAGTAGCAGTGCTTAAAAGAGTTGCTACAATGTGAGGGGATGTTCTAGAGTGGAGAAGGTATGTTGCCCCACAGGATCAGCAAGATGGCCCACTTCTTACCACCTGACTCTCAAAGAGAAATGGCTAGATGATGGGGGATCCTTGGGCAAGAAAAATTGGATCACATGTCTCTAATCCTGGTCGAGGATTGCCATGGAACAAATAGGTCATTTGAGTGCAGATACAGAAGCTTAATTCTATGGAGGTTGGGATAATTACAAAAACAAAAGAGTACAAAAGATATCGCCTCTTTCTGATCAGCTGTGAAACAACTCCCTTATTAAGGTAATTAACTCCTCCTCATTTTATCTCTAATTTTGTTAAGATGTGATACACCTCATCTTCTATCTATTTTTAAAGTAACTCCTAACTCTGTTTTAATACCTGCTATGCACATTAATTCAGATTTTTCCTTGCAACCCTTTTTCCTGGAATGAAATCTGAACTCTAGTTCTATAAATTTTAGAGATTCATAGAGTCATCAAGTTTACAAGGTAGCAGATCCAGGTTTGCTGTATGAACTACTTGACCACTATCTATAACGTCAGTGACTTTCTTGAAGAAGTTTACTAAATTAAGTAGACATGGTCTCTTTTTGAGTAAACCAGTAATACAGTCTACTACAATTTTTGTATATATATTGGAGCTTGTTGCATGGCTGTGCATGACAGACTTATTAGGCTGGTGTGTGAGCCACTTTCATATCTCACTAATACATCCCATGAATATGCCTATATTAAGAAATTCTAAGAGGTGTTCAGAGAGGGCACATCTGGCACTGTTGATTAAGGAAAGAGGTATATTGTCAGGGTCCACAGAGGTAGTATTTTTAGCATTAGAGATCAGAGTTAGTACATATTCCATACTAATTTTAGGGGAGGAAGTGACTTGGGTATTTATAGATTATCAACATCCATCTCTGGTGTGAAATTTGCACTAAATTTTTCTCTAAATACATTAGCAATATCATTATGGTCATATTATTAGGCATAATAATGTGGCGGGACTGTTGTACTGGGGATTGTGCAAGCATGGTATTGAAGTGGCTGAAAAACACTGAAAAGATGAGCTACAAAGCATCATAGAAAATGAAGAAGTCTACATCACATGGGATCATCCATTGCCAACAGTCCAAAAGATAGATGCTAGAAAACCGGATATAGTGGTCCAAGAAAAGGTGACAAAAGTAGCATTTATCTTTGAAATCACTATAGCCAGTGACTACAGTGTCTTCCGTACAGAGAGACATAAAGTCATAAAATATCAGGATTTGCAGGCAGAAATGAGAGCAATGTGGAAGAAAGATACCCATACAGTTCCAATAGTAGAAGTAGAAACAGGTCTTATAAAAAAGAATCTACAGTCATATTTAGATATGTTACCAGTGCATGTAACTCTGTATGAGTTGCAGAAGGAGTCATTACTGGGCACATTGCGGGTGCTGTGAAGAGCACTTTTGGCTGACATCAAAGTTTGAAACAATACTAATTTCATGAACTTTAATCATACTTTGACTTAGGAATGGGGTCCATTCCCATCATGGTAATAGAAACCAAAAAGATTTGGAGAAATTAAAACATCAGATTATGTACTAAGAGCATGACTGTTTATGATTTCCTAACTGTATTCTCAACCTTAGTGCAAGAAATCTGGGCAAAACCAAAAATAATGGGGTGGGGGGGCAAGTAACTTCTTTCTTATTTCATTTTTTCACTGTTTTCACCAGATATTCAAAAAATTCAATTTGTCCATTTGACCACAGTTAATTCTGGAATTTCACATGAAACTCCATCATTCTATATCAAAAGCCCATTGTTGTTTCTCACACAAAAAAATCCCCCCACTCCATAATCTTGTTAGCCCTGATATGCATCATAAGAATTTCTCCTACAAACTCTCTTTTCTCTTCAAAGTCACCAAAATTTGAACTATAGAATAACCCTAATACCAAATATTTCTATTTTTTAATATCTCCAGTATTCCTCTCTCCTTTCGCACTTTCAGTTGACTGCATTCCAGAAATGTACTCATTATTGTTTTCCATTCTTCCTTCATACAAAATGGCCAAATTATCTGAAAACCCTTTCTTTTTCATTCACTTCCCTAGCCTTAAACTCCTGTACTACTTATGACTCCTCAACTTCCTATCAAGCTAAAGCAATACTCATTCCCTCTTAAATGGGTCATTTATTCACCCATCACATCACATGTGGTTATTTGTCTCCTAGCAATATACCCCTTGTCTCTATTTCCCCTCACCTCTAAACCTACCTCCTAACTCCCACTTCCTTATTATTTTTCTATTCCCTTGGTACCCGCATGAGCTAGGTATTAAACAATCTTAGGTAGTTCAAAGCAATTCTTGGTATGAAACCAGGAACATGATTCCAAACCAGATTTCCTCAACATTTGCATATTTGCATATTTCACAATAGCACCAGTAATGTGGCTGTACAGTCATACACAAATAGGTTTAAACTGTACAATCCTTCTCCTTTCCAGCTATGTTACACGCACACATAACTAGCCCCAGCAGTCTACTCACAGTACAGCCAGTTCTACGGTGTATTTTCATGACATTTTGTTCTCGACTTACCCCATCCCCAACTCTCCTGAATCTAACCCCCACTAACCTCTTTACATTTATCTTCCTTGTGCTTTCCCCACATTATCATTTTAACTTTACCTTGCTATAACTCATACTAAACTTCTTCACATTCTCTCTTTCAGCTCCACCTCAGCTAAGTAATAACCAACCTTCTTCTACCCTTCAGAACATCAGACTCTTACTTCCCCTCACATACACATCAACTTCACTTCCCATACACCATAAGTAATATATACTCCCTGTGCCAGGAACATTGAGAGAAATGCTCAGTAGTGATACAGTCTTCTACAGTCTGAGCTTTGGGTTCCAGCTTGCAGAAATCATTTGCTTAGTAACCTCATACAGACAGGTTAGCTCTTTCAGCTGCTCCTTAACTTGGCTTACTACACCTTATTCACCTTGTTGCATAACAAACTCTACCAACTCAGATGATAGGGACTGCACCTGACTGAATGATGTTACCAGCCAAATACATTCCTAGGCTATCAGACCCAATGTGAAGCAGGCTGGCAAGCAAGACTAGCTAGGTTTTGGACCTAAGTCCTTGCCCTTATTCTTCCATGTTTAAATGTTTTCTTTGGCTCACCTTATTGCCAAGGTAAATATAATTTTCTGTTATACTGACTGGTTCTCTAAATCTGTTATAACTCTGTAGTTCCAGGCAGTCATAGGCCTTCAGCAGTTCCAGAAGGAGTCTGTTCAACCCCCACCTGACCTTTTCCTTCCCAATTTCCTCTCTCCTCCTTTTCTGTATTATACTAACCTCATCTCAACTTGTCTAAGGACATAATTATATTATCTTTGGACTCATGCAAATTAAACAGTGAATTTAGTTACTAGACTACTTAACCTGGTTTATCTTTTGCTAATGTTGTAATTCAAGTTCATACTCTGTTTGCTTATGCTACTGTTTAAATCTGTTTAAAAAGTCTTGATTTGCTTTTGATCCTCCATATACTGCATGCTTGGAAATCTGAATTTTGTACTTGTTGTTTTATTTTTTTTAATAATCAGTGATGGCTCATGCTATTGGACTGCAGGAATGAAGCTCCCCTAGCTGAAAACCAAAATAAACTCACACATGCATGGAAACTCCATGCCAGATTGCTGTTTAACCAGTCAAGATTCAGAAGAAGGCAGCAGTCTTACAGATGCCCCAGAAGTCTAACAACCACATAGACTGGAAGGGGATCAGACTGCAAGGTCTGCAGTCTGTGAATGCTTCGAAATGCATTCATGCATGCTCAGCATTCTGGCTCCAAGAACAGGAACTGGCTTATGGATGGTTGCTTTTGATTTGAATGAGGCAGGCTTATGAAGTGGAGGAAATGGCTGGCTGTTTTGAATGAAGCTTGGCAAATGATCTCCAGGTATTCACTTTAGTGGTGTGTGTGTGTGTGTGTGTGTGTGTGTGTGTGTGTGTGTGTGTGTGTGTGTGTGTGTGTGTGTGTGTGTGTGAAATGCCCCAGTTAACTATAACTGGTGGATAGAGAGAGTAACTCAGGTTCAAACCCTCAACCTTGGGTGCAAGTAGCAATAACCTGAATTCCTTACCCACCACCATTTGTGAAAATCATTCTGATTTTTGCCTCATATTTTTGTTCTGCTCTGCTCCTCATAAAATCTGGGGTTTTAGAGTTTTCTGGATTTTGAGACATTTGAATTTCAGACTTCATTTTCTTCAGAAACTACATGGTAACATAAAACATTTTATTCTAGTAATTTTTTAAGTTTATATGTTCAGTATTTGAAATGTGTCCCTACTTTTATGGCTGTATTCCCCCATTATTGACTTTGTGCAGGTTTTTTGTGCTAAGAGGTTGAGAGCTATGGTGAAAACTGAATTCACTGAATATGTTTGGGGGCTGTATTCCCCAATTATTGGCTGTGTCCAGGTATTATGTACTAAGAGGTTGAGAGCTATGGTAAGAACTGAATTCACTAAATTATAGGCATTTAAGTTTCAGTCTTCCTGTCTTTCAAGAAACAGATGATTTGGCATAGTAGTATGTTGCTCTGACTGTAGTGCACAGGGTCCTGGGTTCAAGACTTGGCAGTGAAATGCATGGCAGTAGTACAGCATTTTATTCTAGCAACTTTCCAATGTTATACAAGCAATGTTTAAAATGTGTCCCTGGTTTTGATGCTTTTGCCCCCCCCCCCCACACACAATACATTTTGGCTTTTTCCACACTTCTTGTGCTCGTTTGCTCCAAAGTTGAGAGATACAGTTGAATGTTGAGTGGATTTTACAAGCAGCTTAGAGCTTCAGGGGAAGATAAGTTTAGTGCTGCTTATACTGAGTTTGATTGCATTGTTAATACCACAACAGGTAGTGTACTTGCTTTCGATGCAGAGGGCTGTGGGTTCTACTCCCACAGTATGTAGATGCATTGCTGATAGTGTACTGTGTTGTACTTCTAAAGAGGGTGGATGTTGCAGTCCTGGGAATGTCCTCTTTGGCAGAGATACCTAGTAACTAGCAACCTGTTATCAGTTTGCCATCCATTCCCTATTGCAATATTACTAGCATATCATTTTTTAATGCAACATGGGCAATTTATTCCTCAAGGGAAACAGGCCCTTTATTTGTAGATGAAACAATGAAATATAAAGTTGTTTGCTAGCAGCAACCTCTTCATTAGTTACAGATCTCTTTGATGTGGAATTATTTAGATGACTTTTACTTCTGCAGAGATTGCGCATATTTACTGATACTGGTGGACTGTAGAAGTTTGAGTAGACTTTTATGATGGAAATGTTCGGAATTTGGCAGTTTTGTCATTATTGGTGCATGCATTTTGTTTCATTGTTTACTGAAAAAGATTTTCAAAACAATAAATTTAAAATGCCCTCTAACAACTGTACTGTAATATACAAGGAATATAATTTAATACAATCAGGAGGGTGTATCCAAGAGAGCATGTATGTTTCATGTGCAAGGGGTCTATGATTTGAAAACAGCCCAAAGTTAATCTTTATCTGCCACTGGCCAGATATATTTTCTTTCAATGTGGGTTTCAATGCTGTTTCAATGTATGTGAGTTTCAAAGGCAGAAAGGTTTTAATGCTAATTCTATTTTCATTGTGAGACTGCATTGCTTTATTTAGCAGATGTCTATTAGTGTTTGTGCTGCAAAATGTAAAATAAAATGTTTAAATGAAATCCAAATCATCGTAGAAGTAAAGCAGTGTGCACATTACAGTGTTTATGGTAAATGGAGTGAAATAGGCAAGTAATGGGACATTGGAATGGCTGCAGGGGGGAGGCCCCATTCGACCATGATTTTGTGAGGGGGAAGGGCGGCAAACTCAAAGACAGCCTTGGCTGAATTATACCTCTCAACTGTCCATATTTTCACAGAATGAATAGAATTTTGCTTCTTATTTTTGGTTTATCCCTCATAAAATGTGTGGTTTGCTGGCAAATCATTTAGAAATAAAGTCACTAGATAATAACAGACATTGTGTTTCAGATTTCATACCTTTCAGAAAAATGCATGCTAACGCAAGACCTGTTATTCTAGCAACTAAGTTTATACAACAGCAATTTTTAGTACTGTCTATATGTTCCCTCGATATATTTGGCTTTGTCCAGATTTCCTGCGTTAAGAGGTTGAGAGGTACATGCAAATAAATAGCTTTATAGAATTAAGTATATCCATACCTCTCAACTGTTCCTGACTTTGGCTCAAAATGTTGCTCTCCCCCTAATAATCCCTCTGCAAAATGGCAATTTTGGAAGAAAATGTGGAGGGTTTACAATTAAGAAATAATTGTAATGATCAGAGTTATAAATTACTTTTATTTCAGAAATGCATGTAGATTCTCTTATTTTGTCAGCTGCTCAACTTAACAGTACTAATATTTAAAAAAAAATGTCCCTTTTTTGACATGTTTCCAGCTGTATTGTATGGCTATTTTGTATTTTTGCATTACATTTTTGGCCTGTTTTTCATAAAATTATGGTTTTCTGGCAAATTAATGGCAAATTATTAGACTGAAGTTAGAAAACAATGACAGACATTTGAGTTTCAAATTTCATACCCTTCAGAAAATTCATACTAACGGAAGAGCTACTATTCTATTATCTTTCTAAGTTTTTTTAAGAGCAATATTTTAAAAAATGTCCTTATTTTTGGGCCTTTGTCCTACATCTATTTATGGCTTTGTCCAGATTTCTTGCTCTGAGGTTGAGAGGCATAACAAATGTGTCAGGGCTAACACCATCAGCCAGAGACATTTCAAATTGTAACATGCTTGTTGCAACCAATTCCCCCATGTAGTGACTCTGGATGTGCCCAAGCAAGGCAAGGAGCAGTTATGCAGTGTAAGTATGCAGAGTACCCCCCCATCCAAGGTAGACACAAGTACTACAGTGGCTTTTCATCTGTCCTTGATTTTGCAGAATGTTCTGGTTTTCTGTCATATTTATATACTGTTGATTTATGCTTATTATTATTCAGAGAATGCATGTTGTTGCACTGCCTTTTGCTCTATGTTTAAGAAGCAATGTTTTAATGACTATCAGGTAAGCTTGACTGAGATTTTGAGATGCAAGTAAGCTTTAATAAGCATACTGTTAAAGAATTACCAACATTGAATGCCTTTTTTTGTTACTATGCAGAGAATATTTACATAAATAGATAATGTATAAGCCTTAGGTATTGAAATGCATATGATAGTATCTGTAATAAAGGACAGGATTACAGTATTTTCAGAAACTCACTACATTTGTTGGAGACTTGTAGTAATCTTTGCAGGCTTTACCAGTAAACTAAACATAATGCCAATCTATCATGTGCGGTCCAAAACCTGTGCAGTAATCCTTTCAGCAATTTATCTTGAGCTTGTTTCTTGTTTGCTGTTATTTTTTTACTTTGATCATGTTTTCCCCATGAAATAAGTAGATAGTTGTTGTTAGGCAGCAGGTCTTTTTTGGATAAGAAACACTTTTACAAGTGGGGGTATCACAGTGATTGCTACTTTCAGTGTGTTACTTGGTGCTTTTATAAAGCTGAATATAAATTATAATTACAACTACCGTGCAAGGAAGTGGTTTGAGTTAAGTGCTGCTTGTTTTTTTATACTTGATTTGGACTGGCATTCAAGTAATGTATTTAAAAAGCAATTTATTTTTCATGCCTCACAACCTTTTTCTTTCCATCTAGATATTAAGTAAGCTGTCATGTAGCCAACGCACAGAAATATTTTTTTTCTTCTACACTTCATTTTGTCTTGATTGGATTCTCATAATGACAGTTTGGCACCCATGGCAGTGTACTTAAATAAAGTCCCAGTTTTTGTGGTTTTGTGCATAGCTCCGCCCCTTTCTAGTTGGCCACATCCCTTCTCATTGGCTCCACCCATTTAACTGTCTCCTGCATTCCCCCTTTGATTTGAAGTCACCAGCCGCCACAGTTAATAAGTTGTACATGTATAAATGCTTTTTACTTGCTTTTGTCTGGAGCTTTTCTCCTAGGGTCTTTGCTGAAAACGGGCTTCTCACCCAGCCGGATTAACCCGGTTAACAAATGTCAAATAAATAAATAAATTTGTGAACCCTAACAACCTTATGGGTTTTGACCTTGCATGTTTATCTTCAATATTAGCACACTGTTTCATCTGTTCCTACTCACAGCTTCCACATACTTTTTAATTTTCTACCAATCATTTTTGTAGATTTTGCATAATATTCATATACATTAACTTTACTTTGCTGCTGTTACTTTTACAGTTTCACAGACAGTTGTATATATTATGTCAAAGGTTGTTCAGATTACTTTTCACATGACCAGGAAGTGATTGAAATACAGTAAACTCTCAGTTAACTGGCACCGATGGGGACTGGTAGATGCTGGATAACTGTGGTTTCTGGTTGCTTGAGCATTACTATTAAAAATAGGCCTAACTAATACTGTACCCTATACTATTTGTTTGGTTTGACTTATTCTTAGGTTGTGGAGAGAGGGAATTTATTCCTTTCACATTTAAAACTCTAAAACTCTAAAAAAACATAAGGTATGTTTCTGCAGGGGGGGGGGTGTGCATCCCATAAAAATTGTACTGTATTTCTTCAATTTTTTTTTTCTGGTTGCTTGAGAGTTCTGGTTGCTTGAGTTCCAGTTAACTGAGAGTTCACTGCAGTTTGTTCATATAACTGTGCATAAAAGAGTGCCATTTGGTACAATTTATAGTGAAATGTCCAAATTAACAGTAGTTATAGCATTTCAGTCTATGCAGTGTTTGGTAGAAAAGAATCAGCTTTTTTTATTTTTCACCAGCTCATCCACTTCTTCTTTAATCTTTTTAAAAGTATTAATTTCTCATTTAATATCTTTAACGTTTGTCTCCAGTTTTTACATGTTTCTGCTCTTTTCGCACTGTATGTGTTTGCTTAGATAACCCATGTTTTCTTCTCACAGGGGATCATTTCTTTAAACAAATTCATGTCTTTTGAACACAGTAGTTTTCTCTAACAGACAGGTTCATGTTTCTTCACTTTAGATATGGCTGCTGTTTATTCTACAGTAAGTCTAGAAGCTGTTATGTGTAGTGCAGAAAAATTTGCTTTGATTATCTTTATGGGATCCAGGCCTCAAATATCTTAGCTATTGCCACTGTTAATGGCCTCAATCTTTGTTTTTTTCAAATCTTTGTTTTTATTTTTTTGTTGTTACATTAAACAAATTGTAAAATACACAGTAACAGATGATAATACATTGAAAGCAAACCATTTACAAAGTTAGATGAAGCAATTGTTCATTCTAGTAATAGACAAGTATCTTTAAAGTTTGTTTTCTCTATATGAAGAGTGACACAGATGGACAGCAGAGTGAGATGAACAGACATATGAGAAATATGACAATATTAACATTGTTAAGGTACAATGTAGCTTTTTGCACATATAGAATACAGGAAAAACTAACAGAGAAAGAAAAAAAAGAAAAAACACACACAAAAAATCCCCACTTCTATATACAACTATTTACAAATAGTGCTACAATATAATGATAGGATTCTAACTGCATTTAACAAGATGTGATGGTTCTCATCTTTGTATGCATCTTATATACATGTAACCATTAGAGAACACAGCGGAGTATGACTCTGATGAGTAGGAGACTGGTGACAATACTACTAAGGAACAATGACTATAGAAAAACATTGTTTCCTATGTTAAGATGCAGTCAAGGGTAATACTCCAGAACCTGAGGTATTTCAGGTGCTTATTCACATTGTTAGTGGTTAGTTTATGAGATAAGATATACTTAGAATCCATGTTCTTAAAGTTGCCCCAATCTACTTTAGATTGATCTGACCAGTTCTGTGTAATAAGAGCCTGATTAACATGAAGAGAGCAATCTATATCCTGAAATCAGTATAGTTTATGTCCTCATGGCATATATGAAGTATAGCAAATTCAGTGGATTTGCCATAGTCCATTTTTTTAAGTTTGATCCTTAGGGAATTCCATAGATTCTGAGCATATTTACAGTACCATAGAATGTGTAAGAGGTCAGCTTTAGCTGTGGGGCAAAAAGGGCAGAAGAGTGAAGTGTTAGGAAAAAAAATAGTTTAAATGTTCTGAAGTATATTAAGCATTATTATTAAACATTAACTGGGTATATAATAGTTTCTTAAAAGGGGTAAAAGTGCTTGTGTGATTAATTGTTTGGGAGACATGAGCGTCTGTCAGGTCAGGGTTTTTGTCTGTCTAATATTGTGCAAATGTAACAGAGGATTGGTATCTAGTTGTAGAGATTAGTTTGTAAATGACTGAAAGCATCTTCTTTTTGATTTTTAGACATCTCAGGAACATACCTCCCAACCATCCTGAATTACTCAGTTTTTACTGAGTTTTGGGGTCCAAATGAAGGGGTGCCACGATTTCCGAGTGGCACCCCTTCATTTCCGATTTCTTTACGTTTGTTTTTTTATTTTCACGCCGGAGCTGATGTCATCACATGCGCAATGACGTCAGCGCCGTCAGCACTACCTGCCAGTTGGAATTGAGCTCAAGGACCTCACGTCATCATTTCCGACTGGCGAGAAGTGCTACCAAGAATTTGAAAAGCCGTTTCAGAAATGGAGGGACCGGACTTTGCTTTTTGCTGTCGAGACAGGGACTTGTTGGCTTTGCTGCTGTGTCATGAAATAGGGGGACTTGTTTTGCTGCTGAGAGAATGCTGCTGGCTCTGCCGTTTTCACTGCTGGAAAGTAGGTAAGTAACGTTGCTGGGACTTTGCCGAGTGAATGCTGGCTTTGCTGCGGCTTTCATTGCTGGGACTTTGCCGTTTTATTTTTGTTTTTCAGTGCTGGGAAGTAGGAACAGTAGTGTGTGTGTGTGTGTGTGTGTGTGTGTGTGTGTGTGTGTGTGTGTGTGTGTGTGTGTGTGTGTGTGTGACTGCTGACTGGGAACAAGGAATCAAGACAAGTTAGTAAGGAAATGAACGGTATGTGTGTGTGTGTGTGTGTGTGTGTGTGTGTGTGTGTGTGTGTGTGTGTGTGTGTGTGTGTGTGTGTGTGTGTGTGCGCGCGCGCGAGAGACAGACTGTGATTGTGTGCATGTATCTTTGATATTTGCTGTCCTTACTTGTATAGTACCCTCAAGTAAGTTAGTTATTTTTTCTGTTTTTCTTGCCTACTGTACATTGTTCCTGTTGACATTTAGCATTCCATTTCAAATGTTTATTTCAGATTCCATTTGATGTTCATCTTCAACGCGTTGTAGCTAAAACTGAGCAGGTGCTAAGAATACTATCAGTTTATTTAGCATTTGTAAGGTGCATATGTTGACTTTCTGCTGCACTGTGTAGCCCACCGATAAAGTTGCATACTTTTTCGGCACATCAGTAACTCAATACTAGAATCATTCCTGTGTGTGGACTGTGGATGTACATATTCACCAAACTTTTTCAGCCTATACTTAGTGAGGTGGTAATCAAGCTTACTCATGCTCCTTTATTTTTAGGTTGCAAATTAGAGGCTAGCCTACACAGCGGTCCTATAAACGTAGACATTTTCTTCATGTAAATACTGTTTGCATACATGTGCCCTAAGATACCTTTGCTGCATACAAAATTAATCATTTCTTTCTTTGCTATTTGGGAAAAGAACAGCTATACGCAATCATTTACCCCCCATATACGCAATAAGTTACCCCCATCTGGATTAAATGTTAAACTCAAGAGCCCATGCAAGTACTTGCCTTTGGAAGTGATTTTTCAGGAGTCATTTCTATCTCAACTGCATAGTATAGCCTATTTGCCTCACCTTGATTAGCATCCCATATTTAGTATAGTCCTGTAGGTAGCTTCAGAGAAGAAAAAAGTACATAACAGAAATGCTAAAACCAAGAAGTGCTTTCCCCAACACTTGTGCTGTTTCTTTGACTGCACCAAGAGAAAAGTAAAACATGAGCAGCATTGCAGAATCTGCTTTAGGTAAAGCCTGATGGGTGTGACAGCCATACTCTGGTCAAGGTTTAAAGAAAGGCAAGTGCTGAAATATGCATACAGATGAAAATAATATAAAAATCCAAGTAGAAGCTGTTGACACTGTAGTGATGAGTACCTCAAATCCTTGACTGCAACGAAGAGCCCACTCAGGTGTAACAAAATTTTGTATCAATAGTTGCAAAGCCAAGTTGTTGTTGTCTTTTGGCTTTTCCCGGTTAGGGGTCACCACAGTGGAACTCTGGTCCACTAATGATTGGCAGTAGATTTTCACGAACGCCGAGGTGCCAGCTCGATGTTCAACCTTCAACGAAAGCATGCCCATTTACGCATGTCTTTCGAATGCCGACCCAACCGTGGGGAGGACATGCAGACTCCACAAAGAAGGCACTCCCCGCACTCCAGCCGAGAATTGAATGGGAGAACCTCTTGCTGTGAGGCAACAACGCTACCGCTGCACCACCGGGGAAGTTGCAAAGCCAAGTATGAACTCAATATCACTGCCTCTTCCAAAGATATCATAAACTATGTTAAGAATATCAGAAATACTAACGGTCCTTCGGCTTTTCCCAGTTAGGGGTCGCCACAGTGGAACTCCTGTCTGCTAATGATTGGCAGTGAATTTTTACAGTGTCAAGTTGCCAGCCCAGCACCCAACCTTCAACGAAGGCACACCCACACACACTCGCACCTACTTGCATGTCTTTAAATTCACTCGACCGCGGGAAGGACATACAGACTTCGCACAGATGGTGTTACAGCCGAGAATCAAACCGGAAAGCCTCTTGCTGTGAGGCAACAATGCTAACTGCTGCACCACAACGGCCTACTAAGAATATCAGAAATAATACCTTGTATTCCACAGCACTTATCTTATACAATGTAACATATTCCAACCCAGTGGATATCGCTACTGTATACTTGCAGACAAATTTAGTTCTAATTTCTCCCTCCCCCCAGTTTCCTCAGTACTTCCCAGTCATTGCCTTCCCCTGTAGTTACTTCTTGATATGTCCTAATTGCTGTCTACAAAATCATAAACACTAGCTGTATGGATCCTTCCAATTTACCAGGTTGTCTCTTAGCACTAAACATAACCTCAGCAATTTTCTTTGAAACTTATTTTGTCTTACCCTTTCCACTCTGCATATGCCCAATGCTTGAAGAACAGTCTTTGACACTGGGAGCTACAAACCAATTTGTCTTACCAGTATTATTTCTATGGTCATGTTTTACTGGATCTCATAAATGACGAGACTAGTAGTCTGAGGTCCCGTGGTCCAAATCAGTTTGACTTTATAAGTGGTAGGTCCTGCTAGTGAATTTCTTTGAGGGGATGACTGAAACATTAGATAATTCCCAGTCAGTGCACACTACCTACCTCCATCTAGCTAAAGGCATTTTACATTATCCCACCTTCTAGTATTACTGAAAAATGTTCACACCTGAATATTAATACCTGTAATAAGGTATGTAACCCAACTGCCACTAACCTACCAGTGACAGAACATACACACACACACTGATAGTTGGTGGCACAGTTTCCTCTAAAATGATTCTCATTAGTAGCATCCCACAGGGCTTACATGTGGAGCCATGTCATTTTTGGCATGTACGTCTCTGGTGTCCAGTCTGGTGCTGACAAAGATTGCTGATCACTGCAGACTCAGCAGTGTTTTTAACTCTCCAGCTGACGCCTACATTTTTCATTGGTGTCTACACTGCACAAGTACCTGGTGTCCTGGCCATGGGCTCAAGTTCGTTGCTAAAAATGTAGTGGAATATTCTGTAAGAAACAGGATTCCTCCTGACTCACCACATAAATGCTAGCCCTTCAGAGCTGATGCCATTGTTAATGGCTTGGGCACATTTGTCAGCAGTGCATTCTTATTTAACTACCATGTATCAGCTATTAGCAAGTCATTCTACTTGATCCTTCTAACTGCTAAAGATATATCTTCTAGGTTCAGCATGAGTAGTAGGCTCAATGGAAGCTCCCCATTCAACAGCTTAAAATATAAAGTAATAACTGTTTGATATACTCTCTAATATGTACTGCTGCTGAGAGATGCAAAAGAAAGCTGTTAATGCAGTAACACACACGGATCTGTATGTAGCTGTGACACTTTTTTTTTTTTTTTAGGATGACTAAAATGTCACAGGATATACCACATCACAGAAGCTGATTATGTTACTCTGTGCAGTTCTACAGCTATACAACACTGCTTCTACCCCACTGTTAAAAAAGCATATTTGTGTGAGTGAGTGACTGACAGAAGCACTCCATATCAGAACAACTATTTATTCTCTTCCTCTTGCAATACGTTTCCATCTTGCAATACGTTTTCATCCTCCTATTGGTTATACCTCCTGATAATTTTTATTTCCCTGTTTGTTTTGCAGAGGGGGGGGGGTTCAGTTTATAAGGCGAATAAGAGCTCTGGTTTATTTATTACATAGCAGGGATGCAGTTTTTATCAGCCAACAAACTCCACCCTGATGCTCCTTATTTAGTCCACAGACACAGTGACTGCAGGTACACTTTTTCATGAAGATGAATCTAAACTTGACTGTTCACTTACATAGTCAATAGTTCAGGCTGCCTCACATAAGAAATGAAACTGCTAGGTATTTTCCTTCCACTTTATGCAAGTGAGTGCTACTACAGAAATTATTTAGAAAGTTTACACACATAACAGGAAGTGGGAGATTCCACATGCCTGAGGAACAGTTTTACAGCCCACATACCAGACTAGTGATTTATCCTTTGTAAAGATCGTAAAACTAATATTAAAAGTGCATGACTATCACACCAAACTGTACTGAACAGAGAAATACAGCAAACATGCATTGTGAGTTTTGTCCAGATTTTTTGTGCTAAGATTTGAGAGCTATGGTGAGAAGTGAGAACAGAATTTGTATTCCCCCATTATTGGCTTTGTTTGTCCAGGTTTTTTGTGCTAAGAGGTTGAGAGCTATGGTGAGTGAGAAGTGAGTCCTGAATTTGTATTCACCCATTATTGGCTTTGCATGTCCAGGTTTTTTGTGCTAAGAGGTTGAGAGCTATGGTGACAGAGAAGTGAGTACTGAATTTGTATTCACCCATTATTAGCTTTGTTTGTCCAGGTTTTTTTGTGCTAAGAGGTTGAGAGCTATGGTGAGAAGTGAGAACTGAATTCAATAAATGATAGCCATTAAGTTTCAGCCTTCCTATTTTTCAGGAAACTGCTGGTTTGGCATAGTGGTATGTTGCTCTGACTTTAGTGCATAGGGTCCTGGGTTCAAGAATGCCAATGAAATGCATGGTAGTAACATAGCATTTTATTCTAGGAACTTTCCACATTTATACAAGCAATGTTTAAAATGTGTCCCAGTTTTTTGACTTTTTGTTCCCCCCCCAAAAAAAAATGAAATTGAAAATAAGTGTGAGAAGCTGTGCAAGATGCCTATGGCTTATACTACTGTCGTTCTATTTATAGTGTGTGTGTGGAAGTAGACTTTTATGATGGAAATGTTCTGAATTGGGCAGTTTTGTCATTATTGGTTTATGCATTTTCGTTCATTGCCTACTGGAAAAATGTTCAAACAAATTTAAAGTGTGCTCTGTCTAACAAGTGTGCTGTATTATACAAGTAATATAACTTAATAAAGTCAGGAAGGTGTAACAAAGAAAATAACGCATGTATGTTTCTTGTTTTGTGTGCAAGGGGCCAATGATTTGAAAACAGCCCAAACATAATCTTTATCCACCACTTGCCAGTTGCATTTTCTTTGGATGTGGTGTAGATTTCAATGCTGTTTCAATTAATGTGAGTTTCAAGGGCAGAGATGTTTTAGTGCCAAGTCTATTTTCATTGCCTTGTTCTGTAAAATGTAAAATAAAATCCAAATAACCATTGTAGAAGTAAAGCAGTATGCACACATTAGTGTTTATGATAAATGGGGTGAAGTAGCCAAGTAATGGGACATTGGAATGGGTGCAGGGGGAATCTGATGGCATATTTTGGTAGTCTGTTCTTCAGTTTGCGTTTGAAAGTTGGTATCCCACAATTCCATTGGAGTGGGTGGGGTTATGCAATTATGTATGCAAATTAGGTGTCAATCTGCATACAGATTTGTACCTATTTTTCATGGGCCTTGTCCAGATTTTTGATCTTTCCAGGTTGAGAGGTATGCTCAGGAAAGAAGTGGCCAAGTTTATTTCTTCTTGTAACTTATGAAGTCAAAAACAGACTGAGGCCTATCATATATATTTTCAGAGATACATACTATATCTTGATTATTTGTGATTATTTCATTATTATGTTTCATTTGTGAAATCGTAGGTGCAGATTTGTTGAGCTTTTATAAGGCTAGCTAATAGCATAGAGGGCTGTTGAGTATCTTTGTCGAAGTTGGCTAGGAGTTTCATTTCTCTGCATGAGAGGTTTTTAGTGTGCAAATGTCATGAGTCTTTCTGTTGGTTGATGAGTTAGACTTCAAGTTCAGGGCACAGCAGAATGAGAAACACATATTTGCTTGTGTTACACTAGTCCACACATTTATTTTTGTTACCTTTTCTTATCTACAGATTTATTATAAGCTTTGCTTTGAGTTTTATATTCAACTTTCAGATTGTTACACTTAAAAATGACTTCAACAATGGCACCATAGTGTTCCTCCATCTTGCAAGACAACTTTTGTTTCCCTTTATTGTAGCACATTAACAACGATTCCATTCAGTTTACATTTTAGTCTAGATCCTGTATGTGCTGACTATGTGTACTTGTTTTACTTTTTTGCATGTTTACATGTTGTTACCCTTACTTTGTAATTGTACCAAATTCCTTTTTAAGTATTGTATTAAAAATGTAACTTGTCTTCATCTCCTCTCTCAAACTTCTCATTTGCTGTTTAATTTGGTCCACAGTATCATGTGTTTTTTTTCAAGACAGTGATCTCTTTGACTATTTTGTTGTCAGAAACAAAAGTTCTTATACAGTTCCTATCTTTATTCCCATATTCTTGGAGGTGTGCATTTAGAATTTCATTTTCTGTTTGAAGATTTCTGTACATTGTATTTATGATGAGAACTATCAACTGATTGCTAGTCTTGTTACTCTAAAAACAAGGAACCTTAGAAGGAATCTGCACTTGATTTGACTTTTCTCTTTCAAGTGTAACCATCAGTTCATTTTTATCTTTTCTCATTTTTTTTCCATCTCCGTTAAGACAGGCTCAATTTTCTTTTTACTTGCTTTAGTTTATTTTCAGTGTGGATTTACTTGCAGTATTTTCAGTTTGATTCATTCATCTTTTCCACATCTTTTATTTTATTTTCTTTCTTTCTTTTCTTTCTTCTAACTCAATTTCTGTTGATATTTGGATATGGTCGTATCAGTCCTTATTACAGCATAGCCACTTGTTTATTCATATTTGCATTACTTTGTTTAGGTCTCTGAAGCTTACTGTTTTGGTTCACTGCACCAACTTGTTCAGAAAGTTTAGAGAGTCTTTTGGACCAAGCAAAGTTCTATGGTCTGTTTTACTATTGCATCTTATAAGTTGTTTAAAGTCAGCAATAAATCTTTGGTGTCTTTCTTGAAAACCATACACAACTTTTTCAACTTCTGCCAGTTTATTCTTATGATAGGCTACTTCATGCCTGTTTGCAAAAAACACATATCCTCTACTTTTAGTATCTGCTTTCTGTGTTTTGTAATTGCACTGTCTGACTGTAGCTTTTGAAATTCTACATGTTTAGCTACAAAGATTTTTGCAAATGTTTGTACTTCCTTGACCATCATTTTTAAAGAGATCAAACTTATTTAAAAACCTGCCTGTTCCACAATTACAGCACCGACCTTAGTCTGTACTTTCTGATCCAAAGCAGTTGTTTCAGCTCTTTTGGCACTTTAAGAACTCTAGTTATTATACTTGTAAGTCTCAATATGCTGACCTTTTCTTTAGAAATTGGAACATCTTGGAGAGTATTTGTTTCCTCAGTGCTTGCCTGTGTTGTCCTATGGCTTTCCTGTTCTTCAGTCACACTTTCTAAACAATCCTCTATTCCTACAAGCTCTTTTTATGCATTCTATAATATTGCCTAAGTTTAGAAACAAATATTATGTAGCATTATTTATTCCAGTTTTATTAGAACTTTTAGAGTTCTAATCACTCCTCTTCAACAATCCAGGGGGATTCAATACAGCCTACATGGTGGCTTTTCACAGTGTTAACTTCACGGCATGATGCGCACATGGCTGTGGGAAATTTTAAATTCAGTAAGTGCCATGTAGGGATGCGCACCCCTGTGGAAACAAGTGAAACATTTTGCCATGCTGTTTGCTGCATAAGCAGCTGAATAGCATGCTACTCAGCCCAGGAAACATGGTGGAGCAATTCAATAATGAAGGAAGCAACCTTGTAGACTCTGTGCTGAAATTCTGTCTGTATTCCAAAACTTTTGGAATACATCCACAGAAAGGAGGCTATACAGATAGAAAAAATATAAAATGTGCAAGATTTGTACAGAACTTATCCTAATATGTGACAGTGAAGTTTATATAGATGATAAAATGCATGAGAAGAAATTATTTAAATGCATAGAACATCATGCTGTGTATTTGTGTTGACTGCATTCAAGTTCAAAATAAATACAAACTTTGCACAAAACCTTCAAGGGGTCAAGTAAGTGTATGGAAATAACAGCTTGCACAAAAAGCACAAAATCCAGCACAAAAACCCAGAATAAATCATTCACAATGTGGTCAAGAGAACTGAATTTAATAATCAAGCAGCCGTTTCAGGAAGAAATCACACACAACAAAAATGTGGCTTTGCTTGCCCACCCCAAATGAACAATACACATTGTAAGTAATGCAGACCATACCCCTCAACCTCTTATGGCAAGAAATCTGGACAGAGCCATAAATAATGGGGGGAAAGGCCCAAAAATATGGACAATTTTTAAATATTGCTTTTAGAAACTTAGAAAGTTGATAGAAAGGTATGAAACCTGAAACTCAAATGCTTGTTATTATTTTCAGACTTCAGTCTTTTAATGACTTGGCAATATTTTGCCAGGATATCACTGTTTTTGAAAAATGGACCAAAAATATGAAACAAAATCTGGACATTCTACAAATATCTGTACAGGTGAAAGGTATGATGCATATAGCTAATGGTGTGAGTGTGTGCTAATCAAAATAAATATAAAAAACATTAAACAGAATATTCATAGTTACATGTCAGTATATGCAATATGTAGCCGATGAAATGCAGGCATAGCCATTTAAAAAGCAGTACTCCACTGTGCAGATTTATCCCAAATTAATATCCTCCCTTCTGTGTTCAACCTTCAGCCCCCCTTCCATTTCCCTAGCTACATGGTTGCCAAGAGTGTTGATTCAGGGCTGCCAGTATGGTGAATATGCAAATGAGGTCTAAACTTATTAGAATTGCTGAATCCCAAAAAAATGGATCCATGTAGGGATGTAAACATAGTGCAGGCACTCCCTTAGTGTTCGTGTTTATGGGATGGCAACTGTGAATGCTTAAATCAGGTGGGTGTGTCAGGTTAAACTTATAAAGTGTTACATGTAGGTCTGTCAGAGTTTTAAATGTAAGTAAGCAGTGCACAATTCATAGTTTGTGTTTCATTAACATCCAACCTCCTCTCCATTTGTTGACAAATTCTGTTTTCTCTGTCAGGTTTTTAGTATTATTTAGTATAAAAGATAAGAGAAGAAAAAAATAAAAAAGGGAGAAGAGTTGAAATGAGGAAAAGCAATCTAGGACATACACAGTAGAAAATGTTAGTACACATGAGATATGTCTACATAGGTCTTTTTCAACTCTCACTCCTATGCACCTTCAGAAAACAGGATGGGTGCCTTATCCCTCTTTGCCACACAAACAGCTCTGCAGCAAATAAATGAAGTCATTCTTCACACAACCAACTGCAACAGAATGCACACTGATATCAAACTATAAACTGTCATTTCCACATTTATTATTATATTTGGTTGTAGTGAACTTGGTGATCACACAACCTGTTATGATTATTGATTGCAAATATACAGCTCTGTCTTATCTTTCTGTGTTTCCTGGTCATTTATCAGGTATATGACCAGTACTCTGAGATATGCTTCTTTAAGCCATGTTGTATCATTGGCCATAAAATGTGTGAGGATATTAACTGGCAATAATATGATATGCATTTGCCAACAACTGAACGGCAGGTTGGGTGGTACAATCAAGCACAGACTACACTTTTGGGGGAAGCAAAGGGGAATTACTGGTATGGCACATACAAGGGTGCAACTGTTCTGTCGATGCTGTGGTGACTTTTGCAATGGTGGTATGATATCTGCCCCTTCCTCTTGCTGATCTTGCTGCAGCTGTTTCCTCAGGATCATGCTGTGTCGCATGACACATACTGTGCAGAGTTTGGTACATGTCCATTAATTTTACTGCAGGACTCCCCCCAGATGTATCTAGGCACTGGAACCGTGACTTCTGCAGCCCAAACACATGCTCTATGACATTCCTGGTTTGAGTGTGTGCCTCATCATGGCATTCTTCCATGGGGGTGGGTGTATTTCTGATGGGTATCATCAGCGACAGTTCCATTGCATAGCTTGCATCCCCAATAAATGACCCTGTGGGGAACAAAGCTGATTTACTGTTATGGAACATACAAGCATAGACTGTTCTTTTGGAGTGAGCAAAAGTAAGTTACTGTTATGACACAAACAATAATGGACTGTTCTTTTTGAGGGTAGCAAAGGTGAGTTACTGTTATGGCACAAACAAGAATAGACTCTTCTTTTGGGGGGAGCAAAGGAGAATTATTGTTATGGCAAAAACAAGGATATGTTGCTCTTGTTATTCTCCTTGTTTTGCATCCTGCCTATTGTTTGATCTTTTGAGGGTTGTGAAGTCAGAAACTGCAATGTGTATCATTACTTTCTAACTTCTTTTGTCAATGATTTTCCAGTTCAAATGTATGTTGCTAAACTGAGGGCATACAGTGATCATCAGTACTTTTGAGAGGTATGACTGTATGAATCTTTGATGCCTGAGGCCTACTACTTACTAATGGACACATATAAGTCAGATAAGTCTCTGCTGTGACATGCTACAGTAATGTTTCTACAAATCTCCCACCTTTTACTTGCTTACTGTAACAAGTGAGAAATATAAGGTTATGCCATAATATTATTAAACAATACACTCCAGGTTCAGGACTTGCCTTGTAAATGCAGCAGTAGCCCACGGATGACTCTCTCTCTGATACAAACAGTACACAGCCAATACATGGGGAAGCAAAGGTTGTGTGAGTTGCGTGGCATCAATGTTACTATATGTATCTGAGCAGGAGGAAGGTTTTAGGTCCCTAGGTGATAAGTGAGTGTGCTATGCATTGTCTCTTAGCCAGTGCAAGGGCATACTGAGCATGCCTATGATGGCCTACACCAGCAGCAGCTGGTGGCTGTCCCTCTGACTCCTCTGCCTGTGGCTGTGGTGACCTTGGCATTGGTGGTGTGATATCTGCTTCTTCCCCTTGCTGATCCTGCTGCAGCTGTTTCCTCAAGATCATGCTGTGTATCATGATACATACTGCAAATATTTTGGTACATGTCCATTGATTTTACTGCAGGGCTCCCCCAGATGTATCTAGGCACCAGAACTCTGACTTCAACAGCCCAAACACATGCTCTATGATATTACTGGTTTCAGCGTGTGCCTCATTATGGCGTTCTTCCGTGGGCATGTGTGTATTTCTGATGGGTGTCATCAGCAATGGTTCCAGTGCATAGCCTGCATTCCCAGTAAATGGCCTGTGGGATATCTCCTCTAGAAAACATCTGGTACAGTTGGGAGGTGCACCAGATATGTCAGTCATGTTAACTGCCAGAGTTGCTAGCACACATTTTCGAGATGATTCCCTTTACATTACACATGACTTGGCAGTTGATAGAGTAGGAGTCCTTTCTGTTAATGAAGAGCCTACCTTGTTCCCTGGGGGGGGGGGGGCTTAATTTCTACATGAGTGCAATCCATAGCATCTAGTTCTTCAGGGTAGTGCACTGCTCAGTAGAACTGTTGCACATTTCTATCCCTCTCTTCAGAACTACAGGGGGAATATATATGCTCATTGGCATGTTGGAGCATAGCATCCAGGAATTGGTAGAGGATCCTGAATGCTGATGTCTGTGACACCCTTCAGCATGTCCCCTGTTTGTCTCTGAGTGGTACCTGTAGCTAAGATTCGAAGGGCTACACAAACCTTTTTTTCCACTGGGATGGGTTCCCCTTGGTTGGCTCTGGCTCTAAGTTGAGGGCAGCAGAGGTTGCAGAGTTCCTGTAGTGTGCCCCTGGCCACCCTGTAGTGGGCTACTGTAGCGGCTCTAGGTCAACTGGTGCCCTAGGCAAAACAGCTCCACAGTGCCCCCCAAAACATTGCCTAGTGCCCCCATCCTGGTCTACCTACACCAAATAAATACTGGAAAAGTGCCCCTATTACACCGGTGCTCTAGGCGGCCGCCTAGTTGGCCTATGCCTAAGGCCGGCCATGGGCTACAATTTCCATGTCAAACAGGTTGTGATAAGTTAAATGTGGCCTGAAAAATCTTCTCCTATTCAGTCTAGGCCTATTGGCATCAGTAGCAGCACTGGCCTCAGCCTCTAGCATTTGCAAATAGATTAAGGCAGCAGCAGCCCCTAATTTTTTGCCTGTGTAGACTTTCCATGTCTGCCCTACAAACATTTTAAAATCTGCAGGAAAAAAACAGAATAGAGTCTACATGGATGCTTCATAGCCAGTTTAATAGCTCCACCAGATTTGTTGATTAGCATACAATTCAACTGCTTATGCTGTAATTAGCATCTATGAAACACAGACAAAGACAGATGCAATCCATTAATAATCTATACCATTACAAAAAGGCAAATGTGTAGCTAGCCAAACTGATGCTGAGGAGAGTTGTATATGAGCATTGATTTTAGATTTACAGTATAGATACATCTCGCACATTTTGTATTAGTATGTTTTAGGACTAATGGGCTGTCAGTATACATGAGGCAGTTGCTACGTTGCCTTAGGATGACCATGTCCAGCAGGATGACTGGAGAACTGGTTGGAAAGTGTCTGTCCATTATGTCAGGTTTGTTATGTAGTAAATAGTAGGGAGAGGACAAACCTGACATAATGGACAGACACTTTCCTACCAGTTCTCCAGCCAGCCTGCTGGACATGGGCATCCTAAGGCAATGTAGCAACTGCCTCATGTATACTGACAACCCATTAGGCAGTTGCTACATTGGCTTAGGATGCCCATGAGGCAGTTGCTACATTGCCTTAGGATGCCCATGTCCAGCAGGCTGGCTGGAGAACTGGTGGAAAAGTGCCTGCCCATTATGTCAGGTTTGTTCTGTAGTAAATAGTAGGGAGAGGACTGGATAGAGCTGTTTCTGCTGTGGGACTAGTAATATCAACTAATCTATGGAGATTGGGGAGTAGATGCCTGCTTCAATGCATAATAAAATGTGCAGCGGAGTTGCTCTCCATGCAGCAGTGCACAACTGTGTAGCACACAGAGAAACAGGGAAGCCAAGCATGGTTCACAGTCAGCTATTTAGGGAAAAATGGACTTTCTAAGTCTATGTACAAATGTTTCAGGGACAGTTCCTTTGATAGCTCTTTTAGCATTTCAAAGATGGTTTGTTAGCAAAATATGTCATTTGCCTCTTGTTTTGAGTGGTAGGAGCAAAGCTGAGTTACTGTTATGGCACAAACAAGAGTAGACTGCTCTTTTGTGGAGGGAGCTAAGTGGAGTTACTGTCATGGCACAGACAAGGATAGACTGTTCTGTTGTGGAGCAGTGCAAAGTGAAGTTACTGTCATGGCACAAACAAAGCTAGACTGTTCTTTTGAGGGAACAATGGTAAGTTACTTTTATGCCACAAACAAGGGTAGATTGTTATTTTGGGGGGTGAGAAAAGGTGAGTTGCTGTTATGCCACAAATAAGGATATGTTGCTATTGTTACTCTGTTTTGCATCCTGCCCATTTTTCATATTTCACATCTCTATACCATTTGATGTTTATCCAGTGGATTAATACTGAGTAACTAGCTTTTCTGTTTTATCTGGAAACAGTTATTTTGCATTTATGTGACACTTATGTGTATTATCCTTCTATTGTATTTTAGGACACCTACGACAATGCCACCCAGGCATTTAAATCTCTGTAGACCCCCCCGCCCTTCACCAGTGGTAGAGCCAGGTGATAGTAGATGCCTTTAGGCAACATGGGGCTTTTATACTGGAATGGGAACCAGGAGATATGGGATGCTGTATACAAATATGGTGTCAGCTGGTGGATGACATGACTGTCGTGGGTGACCATGGCAGAACATACAAGCAGGTGTGCTAGAGGTCCACTGACATAATAATGTCTTCTAGGAGGAGAGCAACTGCTGTGAGCCATGAACAGATGACTACTGGAGGAGGGCCTATTAGGGAAACACCACTAACAGACAATGAACAGTTGCTAGCCAATATCAGGGATCCTGACAGCTCATAGGAGTCTGCAGTACAGTATGTCCTAGATGAATGAGCCACACTTTCACAAACAGCAAGCACATTCCAGGAGGAGCTTCCAGGTAAGCTTTGGTATCTCTGCAATTAAACACTGTTATATAGTAAAACAATCAAAATCAAAACATTAATTCTGTGTCACATTTAATTTTTTTGGGGGAAAATTGAAGCTAAGGTTGGAGTTATCAGGAACATTCTTGTTGAAAGTGTACTTTATATGTCCATTAAGGGGTGAATATATTAACCCCTGTGTTGCTGGTAATTGTGATAATGTTGCCCTTATCTCTTGCTTAACTACTTCCAGGGCCATTTGGACTACAGACGGGTATCTCTTCTGCAGATGGTAAGCAAATCATTTTTATGTAAGTACTGCTGAGAAATTTAAAGAAATATTTTAGTGTGTGAAGCTGATCTTAGGCCTGCTGTATGTATTTTTGTACTGTCTGTAGTAGTGGTGGCACTGTTAGTTTGTTAGCATTTATTGTACAATAGTAGTGGCAGTATCAATTTATTCCTGATTTTCTTGTTTTTTATTCCAGGTGATCATGACAGTGGGAGTGTGGGCCATGTGCCACCTGATGTCAGTGTATCAGCATACTCTGACAATGATGGTGGCAAAACTGAGGCACAGTTGAGGGGTGCAGAGGTTGACTCTGACACAGAGGTTGACATTCAGTCATTCTCTGCATTTTCTTCAGACATAGCCAGTAGGCTTACGCATACCCAGTCCACTTAGCCCACAGATATTGGCCAGTGGAGGGCAGGTACATTGAGCAGGGAAGTGTGGCTACTGTAACTTTAGTGCCTGTTGACTCTGGCTGTAGCCAAAGTTTGGATGAGGTGCCATGCAGGAGGGTTGATAGTGGTGCACAGAGGAGGCCTGCTGTCCCTCCTTCAACTGATGCAGGTGTCTCTTCCTGTGTCACTCAATGTATATGTAATGCCATCATGGAGGCACAGGCATGTTCAGAAGGGTGCTCCAGACAAATGCTCAGGGTTGTAGATGTGGCACAGTCTGACATGCATGACTGCCTTCACTGTGTTGTGGATTCAATGGATTGGATGAATGCCACGTTGGGATGAGAGGTTTCTGTGATGGAGTGAGGGGTGTCTGTCATAGAAAGAGCAGTGTCTCTAATGGGAAGTATGCTGGGAGGGGAATGATGTCCTTGTGGGAGTAGATCAGTGAAAACATCTGCTGTCAGCAATGTGGCCATGCCCAAAAATGCTCCCTTAGGGGCAGTACTTCCACTGCTCCGTTAGTGAGTCTGCTGTCCACCCAAACATGGCAGGCTATAGGGACATAGTCTTGGGTGTTCCTGTGAAGAGAGCTCATTCAGATGTCATTAGTCACATTCAGGTAGCAGCACTGCATCTGATCTTGGGCATGAAGGTGCCAGTTCAACTCCTGGCAGAGCCAGTTCTCATGGTCAAGGGCAACAACGATGAAATGCCACCTCTACCATGCATGGTTCACACCTGTCTGACATGCTAAGACACAGAGCTAGCACTGAGCTTGTTTGTGTTCATGCAGACACTCACACACCATTTTCACCTGGAGGACCCCCTACAGAAACACACACAACAGTTACATGGTTCAGCCTGCCTGCTTCCCTTTCTCACTCATACACTCACCAAACTTTTGTGTTAGCCTAGGCCTCCTGCTCACCCCTCCCCACAACATTCTGTACAAGTGATAACTGTGCCATATCCCTGTTTTCTATATTTTGGATTCAGGGATAAAAAAAAGCTTTGTGACTGATGCTCATGGTGCATAGCTACATAATTGCTTAGTATATCTTCATTTGTGGTGTTGAACTGATAATTGTACCTTTGACTTATATTATATTGGCCTTGGCAAGTTATACAGTTGATATCATCATAATTTCACAACTTTATAGAGAATGATGTTGTAATGGTTGTGAAGTCAGAAACCGCAATGTGTATCATTACTTTCTAACTTTTCTCTTTAATAATTTTCCAGGCAAATGTATGGTGCACATCAGAAGTCATATTCAGATCTTAGGACTGTATAACAACAGTGTAGTCAAACCTCATCACAACAGTAATACAGTATAATGCTCTGTTTTGCATGTACCTCAACAGACACATTTAGCAGATGGAGGTCTCACTTTCGATAACCACATTGCCACAACAGTCAGGAAATCCTTCTATGTGGCACACCTCATCACCAAGGGCTTTTCATCCAGAAAAAAGGAGGTCATTGTCCCACTGTACTCATCCCTCATTAGACCCATTATAGAGTATAATGCCCCGTTTGGTATGTACCTCACAAGCCATCTGCAACAGCTGGAAAGGCCACAGAAATACCTCACTAAAAGAATCACAGGCCTAAAGCAGATGCCATATACTGACTATCTAAAAAAACTCCAGCTATACTCTGTGGCATATCGTCTACTCAGAGGCGATCTCTGCTTAACATACAAGGCCATGTCAAACCCTGAGCTGTTGGATATGCTCCACTTAAAGAAATCCCAATCCCTCAGAGCCACACGCTCCAGGGATCTAAACCTTGTCATCACAATGAACAAAACATGCTGGAGGGATAGGTTCCTGACCCAGAGACTCCCCATACTCTGGAATAGACTGCCCATACATATCAAGCAGAGTGCCTCATTGGCCCTCTTCAAAAGGAACCTTGATGATTGGATGGGAGATAAGAAATTCACCCCGAGGATCATGTCAGTCACCCTGCTAGACAGGAGCCTGGAGAAGTAAATATTATGGGAAGAAATATTCAGGGAATTGTTATGGCTAGGCTTGAATAGGCCCTAGGGCCGATAGCCTAATACCAACCTATGAACCTATGAACCTATTTCTCAGCCAGATAACACACTGCCTACAAAACATGCCATGATGTATATGGATAGATTAAAAGCAATGTCACTGTAATCGCTCTGGTATAGGATGGGGTGAAGTCTGCCTGTCCTCCAGGCCAGTGTCTGACCATGCCTTGTTGGAATGACTGCATATCCAAAAATCTGATATAGACAATGACATTAGCATTGTCTGTTGAAAATATGGTAATAACAGAGTCCCACTTGCTGCTGTAAAAGGCTCGCTCTAATGTCAGGCAAGAGCTCACACACACACACATGCACACACGCACACATGCACACACACACACACACGCGCACACACACACACACACACACACACACACACACACACACACACACACACACACACGCACGCACACACACACACACACACACACACACACACACACTCTCACGCACACACACACACACACACACACACACACACACACACACACACACACACACACACACACACACACACACACACACACCTGACTTCAGTGACAATAAAGCCTTTATCTAAGTACACAGACTGTAGAACACAGTATGTACCACAAGTGCCATGG
Organism: Protopterus annectens; assembly: GCF_019279795.1. Classification (NCBI taxonomy): domain Eukaryota; kingdom Metazoa; phylum Chordata; order Ceratodontiformes; family Protopteridae; genus Protopterus; species Protopterus annectens. Next base: position 681,377,106 of record NC_056741.1, on the reverse strand, counting down.
CACGTCTGAATTTTGCAAGACTGCAGCTGAATTTATATTACATGACAGCAGCAGCCCATGTGGGAGACAAGAAGTTGGCAGGCCTGCATAGGTTCATAGAGCCATAGGGTCATACAAGGCTACTATCATAATGGCCCTAGGTTCATAGCTTCATAGGAGGTTACTATGCTAAGGGCCCTTGGGCCTTTTCAAGCCTAGCCAAGTTGTACTATTGTTCCTTTGTAGACTAAAATATGTAGTCTATATTTGTGAATCCATGATCAGCACCACTTGCCCCTGTCTAAGAGTGACATGCATGAAACCCCTGAGGTAAATTTACAATTTTCCATCCAACTGTTCAAGTAACACTTAAATAGGGACATTGAGGAACTCAGTTTCACATGAATTGGGAGCTTGTTCCGTAGGAGTGCAATATCTAGGAGACATATCAGCCTCTCCAGCACTATCCTGTTAATGTTACAGGCTAGGTTAAGTTCCTTATGGTGAGTGAATCTTGTTCCATTTGATTTACGGAGATGCAGCATTTCCATTAATGCAGGGTTTGAGAGTCTCTCTAGGACAGGCACCAGTTGCCTCTCAGCAGTCTGTATAATACAGAGTACAGTGACATGGCCTTCAGTCTGTCCATATACGTCTGTGTTGAATTCCCTGGATTTTCTTGGTGAGAAACATCTTAGGCCTTTCCAGCTGCTGCAGTTGTCAGGTCAGGTACATGCAAAAGGGAGCATTGTACCCTATTATTTTTCTGATGAGTGACAAGTACAGTGGATTAATAACATCCTTAGTGTTGGATGCTATGCCATTACTAATGAGGTTTGCAACATAAAAGGCCTACCTTAACACTGTGGATACATGATGATCAAAGCTGAGTTTACTATCAACCTGCATTTCCAAATTTCTCACCACTGGGTTGGAAATTAGGGGGGTATTATTAATAGTGTAATTTGCAGGGACTTCTCCTTTGCCAAATGGGATAATAGTGCATTTTTGGGGGGTTAAGTTTAAGTCTGTGGCTTTTGCAATAATCATTTATGCATTTTAGCCCATTTGGTAATATGTTGACATCATTTGTGGATTCAATTATTGCAGTCATCAGTCAACTTGGTGAGCCACAGGCCATTTGTTATCGCCTGATTTCTGAGAAATATATTACAGAGATTAGGAGGCCCAGCACAGACCCTTGTGAAACTCCACTGGTAACAGACCTGCTGGTAGAGATGGAATCCCCAACTATAACTGTATGTGTTCTGTTGGTGAGACAGTTGACTTTACACTGTTTAGTAAACAGCCTGGGATGTTATACAGTCCCATTTTCACTGTATTTTTGGGCATGTCCAGTGTGGTTTGACCTGTTCTTTGGAAATAATAGTACAGAACTGGTGACAGGTTTGCTTTGTGGTATGATTGGTGGAGACAAGGGTGTGAAATTTTTGCCAAACCTGTCTACTAACAGGTTGGTGATGTCCTTAGGTTCAGTATGAGAAGTAACATCCACTATGAATTCAGTGCAAAGGTGGGCCTTCCCTTTAAATTAAAGATATAGCTAAAGAATGCCTTGGGATTATCCTTAGCTATGGATGCTAATTTAGTTTCATAATTGTCTTTAGAGGACTTAACAAGATTTCTAATTTGCTTTTTCAAGCTATGGAGGGTATTCTTCTGCTGAGACTGTTCGCTCTAATTCCTGGACATCAATTTCTTTCTGTTGTTATATAATCTATGCTAGATGTCCACCAGATTGACTTGTTTTTTGTGAGCAAGTTTTAATCTGTTCTGGTACAGCTAAGTCTATACACTTGCAAAGGTGTTTATACATGGCATTTGTGCATACCTCCGTATAGGAGTCATTACTGTCAGTGATGTCAGGGGTTTTTAAACTATTTATGTCATCACCTTGGAAGCTGCAGTTTGCTTTAGAGAAACACTTCAGCCTTTTGGATCTCGAGGGAGGGTCAGGAACTGTACAACTGTTACATTGAACGTGGCTGATAAATTCTCAGTCCTTACCAGGGAGGGTGTCACACATAGGGTGATGCAGCGATCTCCCATGTTCGTGAGTACTAGGTCAAGGATATTTGGGGCCTTTGTGGGGGTGTGGACTACCTGTTACAGAACATTTGTGTTTACAAAGTGCAGGAACCTTAGGAAAAGCATGTGTGACCTCATATATGCATCCCAATTAATGGAAGGATAATTAAAGTCACCCATGCCTAAGGCGTTTGGCTGCGTTATGATTGAGTCAAGTAGGTCCAGAAATGGGCTGTGTGGTTTTCCTGGTTCATGTTGGTGGACCTGTACCTAACAAAGATGTGGAGGGGGATCTTTCCTACAGTTTGTTGGATTTGAAGTAACTCTAGGGAGTCGTACTGCTTAACCAGTCTTGAGGTGTATTTGTCTTTTATGAAGATGGGCACACCTCCTCCTTTGGTAATTTCACGTTCACTTTGTGGCCTGAGCTTGTGTAAGGCATTATAGCTTTCATGGCTGGAGTATGCTCTGCAACCCTAAACCATGTCTCTGTGACTGCACAAACATCAACATCTTCCCAAGTCAGTAGTGCCTCCATTGAGAGTTGTTTCTGATTTGGACTACTAGCATTAAGTAGTATGACCTTGAATTTATCATTTGAGGATACGTTTACATCAGGATTTTGTTCTTATGACATGGTCTAAAAAAGCCACTATGGGAAAGGCAACTACATTTGCCAGTAACCGGAAGGCAAGAGGTGACAGATGAAGATTATCCCTTACAAAGCAGCATGGCCTGTCGACCATATCATCCTTGGCTGACAAATACTTGATCCCCCTGGATTGACACCAGTAGCTAAGCCAATTGTTGAACTCAATTTTTTTTTGTTTGTATTGAGACATCATCCTTAGTGAAGGTAGAATGCTGCTTATGGCTATAGACATAACTATCTGGGACACATAATCTGAGAGTTCGGCCTTATCTCTGCTAATATAGTCCAGTGAAATACATCTAAAGTCAATTACTCCAACTTGGAGTATGACAGAGGTGTAACTGCTTGTGGTTGAGAGACTTGAGTGTGTGCATGACTTTGCAGATCCTGGCACCTGGCAGGCAGCTGACCGTGACTTTCTCCTTGTGCAACCTGATGAGGTGGACAGCTGCATGTCTCAGTACGGATTTGCCTGTGACCAAGATGTTTGGTTTTCAAGTGTTTTGCCTTAAGGGCTTAATGGGTGAGACACTGAAACATTTGTTTTTATGTGTAATCGGTCCTGTTGGGACTGTCCTGTATGCAGAAGGTTTGTATTTGTGAGGTCTCTGCTCTTTTGGTAACTTCTAATGAGTACCACTACAAATGTGGGCTTATGTATTATGCACTTGGTTTGTTGAGAAGGTGAAGTGTGTGCGCTGGCAACCAGTTTGATATCTGATTTTCTTTTTACCTGAGAGAGAGAGAGAGCATTTATTTTAGATTCATTGTATACTTGCATCTCTCACATGTTGTATTGGTAAGTTTTAGGAGTACATGGTTATCACTATACATAAGGCAATAGAAACCTAGCTGTGTAAAAATACAAGTAACCTTATTAAGCATATTTAGATGGTCATTGTTAGCAGAGTGATTGTTTTGAGAAGTAACAACTGGGCTTGTCTATGAGGGACATAGGTGGCACCCCAGAGGCTGTAATAGGCTCATAATGTATGTGAATCAGTGCTCCTCAATGACCCTGTTCAATCACAACCTTGACTACTAGTTGGATGGTTGTACACTCACCTCTGAGCTGGCACCTATGTCCCTAATGGACAGGGCCAGTTGGTGCTGCTCACAAACATGCTCTGCTAAAAACAACCATCCAACTATGCTTAATATGGGTACTTTTCATTATACACAGCTAGGCTTCAACACACTCTAGTGCTATTATGGTATTAGCCTCATATGTACCTATGAAGCTATGTGCCTATGCAGGCCTCACAACCTGTTGTCTCCCACATAGCCTGCTGATGTTGTCTTCTATAAGTTTACTTGCACTCCTATATAAATCAGACTTGGGCAGTGGCACTTGTGTTAAGTACTGTGTTCTATTGTCTATGTACTTATATAGGTAGGGGTTCTATTCTTACTGCAGTCAAGAGGGTGGGTGGGTCTAAACAGCAAGGCAGATGTGTGGAACCTGCAGTCACTTTTCCACTGCCATTCATTGACAGTATTTTGACATTTGCTTATGCCTACACATCCATTTCATACAGGACTTCCAAACTTTTGTCTCCCACATGACCTGCTGATGTCATCTACTATAAGTTCACCTGCAGGTGTAAATCAGACTTTAGTTGTGGTGCTTGTGTTAAATACTGTGTTCTGTAAGTCTGTTTACTTAGATTGGCAGGGATTATCTTCTCACTGCTGTCAACTGGTGTGTCTGACTTGTTGCTTGACATTATAAAAAAACATTTTACACCAGCATGTGGGACACTGTTATCTTGTCCTCACCAGACACTTCTGATGTCATCAGCTATAAAGTGTCTGACACACTCTGAATGAGATTTGAGCTATGACGCTTGCATAAAGTACTGTGCTTTTTAGTCTATGTGCTTAGATAGGTAGAGGTTTTGTTCGGACTGCAATCAACTGGTGTTTGCTTGACATTATAGAAAACATTTTACACCAGCATATGAGACACTGTTATATTGCCCTCAAGGGACACTGCTGATATCATCAGCTAGAAAGTGTTGTCTGACACACTTCAAGGCAGACTTGAGCTGTGGCACTTGCCTTAAATACAGAGTTCTGTAGCCTGTGTACCTAGATAGGTAAGGGTTCTATTCTCACTGCAGTCAACTGGGAAATGGTGTTTGTGCTCTTGCTTGACATTACAGATCGCCTTTTATACCAGCATGTGGGAAACTGTTAAGTTGTCCACAACAGACACTGCTAATGTCATCAGCTATATTACATTTTTGGATATGCAGTAATCCCATCTAGGCAGGGTCAGAGACTGGCCTGGGGGCCTGTCAAAGGTCAGGTCATTCTATAAAATAAAATGTACAATGAGATGGCTTTTAATCTATCCACATACATCATGGCATGGTATGTAGGCCCTGTGTTATGTTGCTGAGAAAGCCTTGTGGTCTCTCCAGCTGCTACATTTGTCTGGTGAGGTATATGGACAAAAGACCATTATACTCTATTAGTGCTGTAATGAGGTTTGCAGACAGTGCTGGCATACAATCTTAAAACATCAATATTATGGTGTGACTTATGATTTTCACAACTTAGGCTTTCAGTAGCAGTGCGGACACTTGGTTGTCAAAGTTCAGATTTCTATCTAAACATGTTCCCAGTGCTTGCATCACTGAGTTTCTACATAGCAGGACTATTGTCAATGCTGTGATTAACAATGGAACTCCAGTTTTTAGAGGGACAACATTACAAACACACATTTCTGCATTTATTTGTATATAGTGTGCCTTTGTCACCGTTATATTGTGTGTATTAACTTGTCCTGTACTATGTTATCACCATTGGTGGACTCAATGATTGCACACAATATGCAAGAACCAGCAAAGATGGTAAGCCAAATGCCATATACTTTAGCCTGAACTGTAGAGAAATACAATTCAAATAGTGAAGGGCCAAGCACAGATCTCTGGGGATTGCCATTCATGACAGCTCTTCTGGTACAGGTTGCTTCACCTACTGTCAATGATGTGTTCTGTCAATGATCAAATTGTTTATCCATCAAGTGAAGTAAGGTTTAATCCTCGGCTTGTTTTTTTTTTTTTTTTTTTTTTTTTTATCTAAATGATACCTGCATGTGCAATTGTGTCAAAACCCTAGGCTAGATCACAATAGGCAGTATGCATTGTCTTACCTTCCTCCAGGGTTATCACATGAAATCAAAGTGCTGTGACATCATCACAGATCATCTATGGCATGACCCAGGACATACACCTTCCTGATATGGTGGAATAGACAATACAACACACCCTCCACACAGCCTATGTTCTGGTACAAGAGTGTGCATTAACATGTATCATAGGTTCATACTAGGCTATCTGCCCGAGGGCATTTACAAGCCTAGCCCATCGTTTTGTGGCTTACGCCACCCCTTTAGTATGGGGAACTATACCCATTATTTTTCTGTGCCTCTGTCGAGCAGTGACACTGAGGTAATCCCTGGGGTATATCTGCGATCTCCCATCCATTGGTCAAGATTTCTCTTGAACAAGGCCAGCGAGGTGCTCTGCCTCACATGTACCGGGATTTTGTTCCACAGCATAGGGAGTCTTTGGGTGATGAATCTATCCCTCCAGCACGTCCTATTAATAGCCATGTCAAGGTTTAAGTCTCCGCCCTTGTGGCTCTGATGGATCTAGATTTTTGAGGTGAAGCATATTTATCAAATCTGGGTTTGACATGGCCTTGTATGTTAGGCAAAGGTCACCTCTGAGCAAGCGGTTACTGAATAGAGCTGGAGTTCTTTCAGTCGGGCAGCATAGGACAGATTTTTGAGACCCTTTATCCTTTTGGTGAGGAACTTTTGTGGCCTCTCCAGCTGCTGCAAGTGTCGGGTCAGATACATTCCGAATGGGGCATTGTACTCAATCATTGGTCTGATGAGTGATGAGTAAAGGGAGACTATGACCTCCCTTGATCTAGATGAGAATCCCTTCATGATAAGGTGGGCAATGTAGAAAGTCTTCCTAACTACTTTAGCTACATGGGTGTCGAATGACAGACTACTATCAACCTGGGTCCCCAGGTCCCTGATAACTTCTTCTGTGCTCAGTGGATTGCCACCTATTTGGTAGCTAGGGGTAACCTTGTTTTTACCGAAGGGTATGACTATGCATTTTTTGGCATTTAACTTTAGGCCGTGGCTCTGGCACCAGTTATCCGTTTCTGTGAGACCCTTCTGAAGGATATCTGTGTCAGATGTGTTTTCTACTATGGCTTCAGTTTGCAGTCATCTGCAAACTTTGTCAGCCATAACCCTCCTGTGTTTGCTTGTACTTCGGAAAAGTAGACGCCAAACAAGAGTGGGCCCAGGACAGAGCCCTGTGGGACACCACTTGTGACAGGCTTTGAGTCTGACATGGTGCCAGCAGCTCTGACCCTGTGGGTTCTGTCACTCAGCCAGTTTGCAACCCATCTTGTGATGTATGGGTTGACATTTAAGCTGATGAGTTTTTCAATGATACCCGAATGGGTATTGTATCGAAGGCCTTAGCCAGATCGAGGTAGGCTGTATGGACTGCCTTTCCCACATCAATGGCTTTGGTGACTGTTTCGAAAAAGTCAACCAAGTTTAAAAGGCATGATCTGCCTTTGACAAAGCCAAACTGGGTTGGATCCAAAGTCTGCAAATTCCCTATGTCTTTATTTATGAGGTCCATTATGATCCTCTCCATGGCTTTGCAGATAAGGCTTGTCAAGCTAATGGGCCGGTAATTTCCAGGGTCGGTGGAGGCACCGCCTTTGTGAAGTGGTACCACAGTTGCAGTGCGCCACTCCTGGAGTGCGTATCCAGAGGTAAGACTTTGATTAAACAGCTGTCCTAGCTGTGGGTTTAATTCCTCATTGAGTTCATGGAGCACACAGCCGGGGACACCATCAGGTCCCATGGATGCTGTGTTTTTTGCTTTGGAGAGAGCAGTTCTCACTTGGGTGCTGGAGATGTTTGGGGGGCTGCAATCGTTTGGTATAGATATCTCTCCTTTTGGGGAGGGGAGAAGTTTGCACTGAACCTGTCAGCCAGTATGTTGGCAATGTCTGTAGGATCAGTAATCTTCACATCATTTTGAACTAGCTCTGAGCATATCTGGGAGTTTCCTCCCAGGTTTCTAATATAGCTAAAGAAGGCCTTATGATTGTCTTTTGAGTCTTTAGCTATTTTTCTCGAAATTTGCTTTGGATGATTTTATGAGAGCTCTTAGTTTTTTACTTATAGTGATCAAGGGTGTCTTACCTTTTAAGGATTTTGCTCTATCTTGTAGTAGCTTCCTCCTTTTGTTGTAGAGTTTGTTTATGGCTGGGGTCCACCAGACTGGACGCTTGCCTTTGGTACAAAGAGTCTTTGTTTTGCTTGGGATTGCCTTATCCATGCAGTCCTGCAGGTGCTGGTAGAAGGCATTTGTAAGTGATTCAGCGGCTTGAGTACTGTTTTCCGCCAGCTCGGGGGCCTTAAAGGAGACCACACTAGTCTTTAGAAGTGTGAAGTCGGCTTTTGAGAAGTTCTTTACTGTGGTCTTTTTTATTTCAGGTGGGGGTGGGATGAGGACCTCCAGCGAGATTAGTTTGTGGTCTGATCTCACCAGTGAGGGGTACACCTTCGGTGTTGAACATTGTGCTCCCATGTTCGTGATGATGAGATCAAGCATGTTATCTCCTCTTGTGGGGATGGTGACTAGTTGTTCCATGGCATTTGAGTTTATGAATTCCAGGAACTTTTGGGCTAGGGTGTTTGGGCTTGAGTAGTGTTCCCAGTCTATATTAGGGTAATTGAAGTCACCTAGTATGATGGTGTTTGGTGATACATTTATCCCCTCTAGTGTTTTCAGGAAGGCCATGTGAGGTTCCTGAGTTTGTGAGGGTGGCCTATAACATGTTACAATTTGCAGAGCAGTTTTGCCTATGGTTAATTGCACCTGGATGGTCTCCGATGCATCGTGCGTTGCCACCAGTCTTGAGGTGTGGGTGTCCTTGATGAATATGGATACCCCCCCTCCTTTCTTGGTATTGTCCAGATTTTGGGGCCGGAACGCATGATATGAGGTAAAACCTGATAGCGCTGGGGTGCTCTCAGGAGCCTTGAACCAGGTTTCTGTCACAGCACAGACATCGATGTTCTCCATACTGAGAAGGGCCTCGAGTGCGTGCATTTTGAGATTTAGACTTCTGGCATTGAGCAGCATTACCCTTAGTTTTTTTCCTTTTTGTGTTCTAGGGTGGTAGGTTTAGAATTTGAGCCTTGCCTAAAAAGGCACTATGGGGTGGCAAGAGCCTTTGCCAATATCCGAATCCCAGGGTGACAGGTGCAAGCCGTCCCTTGCAGCAGCGTGGCTTGTCCAGCATGTCATCCCAGGCAGACAGACACTGGATCCCCTTTGAATGACACCAGTGTTTAAGCCAATTTTTAAAGCTGATCATCTTATCTCTGTATTGTGGCATCATTCTTGGTGAAGGTAGGATACTGCTCAAGGTCAGGGTCATACCTGTCTGGGCTACATAATCAGAGAGCTCCTCAATGTCTCTTTTCATGTAGTCCAAGGAGGTACGTCTCAGGTCGTTTACACCAGCGTGGACAATGACTGAGTCATATTTGTACCTGCTGTTGAGAGACCTGAGTGCTTGCGTTATGTGGCGGATTCTAGCGCCCGACAGGCAGCTTACTGTGACCTTCTCCTTACTCAGTCTGGTGAGCGGGACGTCAGTGTGTCTGACTATGGAGTCACCAATGACTAGTGTGTCTGGCATTGTGTTTGGCCTTAAGGGCTGTGACTGTTTGACACTCTGACTGTGAGGTCTATGTGTTGCAGGTGTTGTGTTCTGAGGTGGTGGTTGTTTGGGTGTCTGCTTTGGTGGCCTCTGCTGTTTTGGTAGATTTTTGATCAGAGCCTCCGAGTATGTCTTTGTGTGTTTATGTGTATAATTTGAGGTTGTAATGGTAATATGTGAGACTGGGTCTATAGTGTGTGTGGTAACCTTCTCCTCCTGACTGGTCTTGCCAGTCCTATGTTGAGAGCTCAGTCTCCAGTTTGGCCGTATAGTTGCATCTCTCGCATGTATTTGTGTTTTGTGGGAGGAGGAGAGGGTTGTCTGTGTACAGGAGGCAATTGTAACATTGCCTCAATATTCCCAGGTTCACCAGCTGAGCAGGAGAGGACACTAGCAACTGATCCCTCGACATGCTAGAAGGAATAGACAAAAAAAACTTTAAAAAGATTCCGGGGGACGTGGGTGACCGAGAAATGGGGGGTTGCCTTTTTGGGGTACTATCTAAGACAAGAGTGCCGTATCTAGGTAATAAGTACTGTAGGAGCAAGTGCTACGTTTAACAGATAGAGAATAGTCTACTTGGAGTCAAGTAGAGATGATCTTTTTAATTATAGGATACGCTGATTAGATCAGTAGTATAGTTCGAGGAAGGTAGTTTTAAGGGAAAATTTGAAGAGTGGACTTTAGGTAGCCCGAATAGTTTAAACCTGCTTAACCGGCACTGCCCTAGTGTGCAACGGTAGCAACTCCGCGCTAAATCGGGCTAAATCGCGCTAAAGCGTGCTTTATAGCAGGGGGCTGGAAAAGACAGGAAACGACCCAAAATGGCCAACAAACCACAAGTCACTGCCCCAAACCACTCCTCTGAGGACAAATGAAGGAGTTATGGAAATGACCCCTAGTGGCCAATAAAACTACAGTTTCAAGTCAGTAACCACCTCTCCGGGGGGCAGGGAAGCTGCTCAATGTTAGTCACTGCCACTGATGAACACAGAGACCCTCCTTCAGCCCAAGCAAAAATGGTCTCACAGAAACTTTCAAACAGTTCAGGAACAGCAAGCCTGCAACTGAACTTTTTTAACTCTCAGAAAAGTGGGAAAAAAGCAAGATTTTTTTTTTTTGTTTTGTTTTTACAGAGATAGCAGAGGTTCACAAGTAATATCAAGTTATAACAGTGCAGTAAATGACCCCACACAAGAGTGCTAGGTCAAGGACAGAAAATATGCAAGTTTTAAGAAAAAAACGATTTAAAATTAAGTGCAAACAGGAAATTCAGCAAACAGCTTTTGGTTGTGCTCTAAATACAGCTACTAATACAGAAATCAAGTTTAACAAGCCAGAAAATGCTCAAGCTAGGCAGCTATGCAGAAAAACTTAGCAAATAAACAGAGAAAAAATACTTAAAATCTCAAAAGTGGCTCCCTTCTTCTCTCAGCGTTTTTTCCTCTTGGAGGGTGCTTCACCAACAGCCAGCAAGCCTGAAAAGACGCTCAAACCACGAGGCAACTAGGTTTTAAGAGAGGAAGATGAAGGAGTTATGGAAATGACCCCTAGTGGCCAATAAAACTACAGTTTCAAGTCAGTAACCACCTCTCCGGGGGGCAGGGAAGCTGCTCAATGTTAGTCACTGCCACTGATGAACACAGAGACCCTCCTTCAGCCCAAGCAAAAATGGTCTCACAGAAACTTTCAAACAGTTCAGGAACAGCAAGCCTGCAACTGAACTTTTTTAACTCTCAGAAAAGTGGGAAAAAAGCAAGATTTTTTTTTTTTGTTTTTGTTTTTTACAGAGATAGCAGAGGTTCACAAGTAATATCAAGTTATAACAGTGCAGTAAATGACCCCACACAAGAGTGCTAGGTCAAGGACAGAAAATATGCAAGTTTTAAGAAAAACGATTTAAAATTAAGTGCAAACAGGAAATTCAGCAAACAGCTTTTGGTTGTGCTCTAAATACAGCTACTAATACAGAAATCAAGTTTAACAAGCCAGAAAATGCTCAAGCTAGGCAGCTATGCAGAAAAACTTAGCAAATAAACAGAGAAAAATACTTAAAATCTCAAAAGTGGCTCCCTTCTTCTCTCAGCGTTTTTTCCTCTTGGAGGGTGCTTCACCAACAGCCAGCAAGCCTGAAAAGACGCTCAAACCACGAGGCAACTAGGTTTTAAGAGAGGAAGATGAAGGAGTTATGGAAATGACCCCTAGTGGCCAATAAAACTACAGTTTCAAGTCAGTAACCACCTCTCCGGGGGGCAGGGAAGCAGCTCAATGTTAGTCACTGCCACTGATGAACACAGAGACCCTCCTTCAGCCCAAGCATAAATGGTCTCACAGAAACTTTCAAACAGTTCAGGAACAGCAAGCCTGCAACTGAACTTTTTTAACTCTCAGAAAAGTGGGAAAAAAGCAAGATTTTTTTTTTTGTTTTTGTTTTTTACAGAGATAGCAGAGGTTCACAAGTAATATCAAGTTATAACAGTGCAGTAAATGACCCCACACAAGAGTGCTAGGTCAAGGACAGAAAATATGCAAGTTTTAAGAAAAAAACGATTTAAAATTAAGTGCAAACAGGAAATTCAGCAAACAGCTTTTGGTTGTGCTCTAAATACAGCTACTATTACAGAAATCAAGTTTAACAAGCCAGAAAATGCTCAAGCTAGGCAGCTATGCAGAAAAACTTAGCAAATAAACAGAAAAAATACTTAAAATCTCAAAAGTGGCTCCCTTCTTCTCTCAGCGTTTTTTCCTCTTGGAGGGTGCTTCACCAACAGCCAGCAAGCCTGAAAAGACGCTCAAACCACGAGGCAACTAGGTTTTAAGAGAGGAAGATGAAGGAGTTATGGAAATGACCCCTAGTGGCCAATAAAACTACAGTTTCAAGTCAGTAACCACCTCTCCGGGGCAGGAAGCTGCTCAATGTTAGTCACTGCCACTGATGAACACAGAGACCCTCCTTCAGCCCAAGCAAAAATGGTCTCACAGAAACTTTCAAACAGTTCAGGAACAGCAAGCCTGCAACTGAACTTTTTTAACTCTCAGAAAAGTGGGAAAAAAGCAAGATTTTTTTTTTGTTTTTGTTTTTTACAGAGATAGCAGAGGTTCACAAGTAATATCAAGTTATAACAGTGCAGTAAATGACCCCACACAAGAGTGCTAGGTCAAGGACAGAAAATATGCAAGTTTTAAGAAAAAACGATTTAAAATTAAGTGCAAACAGGAAATTCAGCAAACAGCTTTTGGTTGTGCTCTAAATACAGCTACTAATACAGAAATCAAGTTTAACAAGCCAGAAAATGCTCAAGCTAGGCAGCTATGCAGAAAAACTTAGCAAATAAACAGAGAAAAATACTTAAAATCTCAAAGCTGGCTCCCTTCTTCTCTCAGCATTTTTTCCTCTTGGAGGGTGCTTCACCAACAGCCAGCAAGCCTGAAAAGACGCTCAAACCATGAGGCAACTAGGTTTTAAGAGAGGAAGATGAAGGAGTTATGGAAATGACCCCTAGTGGCCAATAAAACTACAGTTTCAAGTCAGTAACCACCTCTCCGGGGGGCAGGGAAGCTGCTCAATGTTAGTCACTGCCACTGATGAACACAGAGACCCTCCTTCAGCCCAAGCAAAAATGGTCTCACAGAAACTTTCAAACAGTTCAGGAACAGCAAGCCTGCAACTGAACTTTTTTAACTCTCAGAAAAGTGGGAAAAAGCAAGATTTTTTTTTTTTTGTTTTGTTTTTACAGAGATAGCAGAGGTTCACAAGTAATATCAAGTTATAACAGTGCAGTAAATGACCCCACACAAGAGTGCTAGGTCAAGGACAGAAAATATGCAAGTTTTAAGAAAAACGATTTAAAATTAAGTGCAAACAGGAAATTCAGCAAACAGCTTTTGGTTGTGCTCTAAATACAGCTACTAATACAGAAATCAAGTTTAACAAGCCAGAAAATGCTCAAGCTAGGCAGCTATGCAGAAAAACTTAGCAAATAAACAGAGAAATATACTTAAAATCTCAAAAGTGGCTCCTTCTTCTCTCAGCGTTGTTTCCTCTTGGAGGGTGCTTCACCAACAGCCAGCAAGCCTGAAAAGACGCTCAAACCACGAGGCAACTAGGTTTTAAGAGAGGAAGATGAAGGAGTTATGGAAATGACCCTAGTGGCCAATAAAACTACAGTTTCAAGTCAGTAACCACCTCTCCGGGGCAGGAAGCTGCTCAATGTTAGTCACTGCCACTGATGAACACAGAGACCCTCCTTCAGCCCAAGCAAAATGGTCTCACAGAAACTTTCAAACAGTTCAGGAACAGCAAGCCTGCAACTGAACTTTTAACTCTCAGAAAAGTGGGAAAAAAGCAAGATTTTTTTTTTGTTTTGTTTTACAGAGATAGCAGAGGTTCACAAGTAATATCAAGTTATAACAGTGCAGTAAATGACCCCACACAAGAGTGCTAGGTCAAGGACAGAAAATATGCAAGTTTTAAGAAAAAACGATTTAAAATTAAGTGCAAACAGGAAATTCAGCAAACAGCTTTTGGTTGTGCTCTAAATACAGCTACTAATACAGAAATCAAGTTTAACAAGCCAGAAAATGCTCAAGCTAGGCAGCTATGCAGAAAACTTAGCAAATAAACAGAGAAAAAATACTTAAAATCTCAAAAGTGGCTCCCTTCTTCTCTCAGCGTTTTTCCTCTTGGAGGGTGCTTCACCAACAGCCAGCAAGCCTGAAAAGACGCTCAAACCACGAGGCAACTAGGTTTTAAGAGAGGAAGATGAAGGAGTTATGGAAATGACCCCTAGTGGCCAATAAAACTACAGTTTCAAGTCAGTAACCACCTCTCCGGGGCAGGGAAGCTGCTCAATGTTAGTCACTGCCACTGATGAACACAGAGACCCTCCTTCAGCCCAAGCAAAATGGTCTCACAGAAACTTTCAAACAGTTCAGGAACAGCAAGCCTGCAACTGAACTTTTTAACTCTCAGAAAAGTGGGAAAAAGCAAGATTTTCTTTTTTAGTTTTTTGTTGTTTCAGAGATAGCAGAGGTTCACAAGTAATATCAAGTTATAACAGTGCAGTAAATGACCCCACACAAGAGTGCTAGGTCAAGGACAGAAAATATGCAAGTTTTAAGAAAAACGATTTAAAATTAAGTGCAAACAGGAAATTCAGCAAACAGCTTTTGGTTGTGCTCTAAATACAGCTACTAATACAGAAATCAAGTTTAACAAGCCAGAAAATGCTCAAGCTAAAATTGCCCCTTAGCTTTTCCCGGATCTTAAAACCAAAGGGCCCCCTAAATTTTCCCGGGGGGGTTTTAAAAGAAAAGTGAAAAGGAAAAACCCCAGGCCAATTTTAAAAAAGTTTTTAAATTAGGAAAACCCCGGGCCAAAAACTCAGTTTCAAGCCCGTAACCACCCTCTCCCCGCAAAAATCCCAAAATTTTAAACATTA